>NW_026621877.1:170000-303484 GCF_003711565.1 Takifugu flavidus | reverse complement strand
AAGACAAATACATTAAACATTTAAAGTAGCAAATCCCAAGCATTTATGTACGTCTGAAAGGCAAATGTGATATAGCCCAGCAGCCCCAATAGCCTCTGTCTCTCCAAAGGAAAAACAGCTGGACTGCAGCTCCCAGAAACCACTGGGCAAACCAGGAAGTAGACATCCTTGCTACAAGCTGGTCAAACAATCAAACATTCCAAAGCAAGGGAAAAAGCAACCTGAACAAACATTTAAAGCTTCAGAAAGACAGTCAAACACCAAATCCATCTCCATTAACAGCATCACAATATCAATATTTAAGTTTAGGAGCATGGAGACAATGACAGTGACACAAGTAAACCAAACAAACCCAAGACTTATCCAGAACTTATCATTAGCTTTACCAAGTAGACCCAACAGCACCGCAGGAGCCACCATGACAGCAGATGACAAAGCCAGCAGAAAGTAAGAAACCCAATAAAACTCACCCAGCAGCCGGACACCAGGTGAGAATGTGGACAGGTAGCAACTGAAATCTCCCGCTTCCTTTTCAACAAATCAGAAGCGGTCACATGGGCACAAAGTGCAGACACAACTTAAAGTGACAGCGCTCATTAAACTAGCCTACATACCAAGTAGGTCTTGGCTTTTTAGTCAATGAAACCATTTTATCCCTAGAGAGAAATAATTAGAGAAAAGAGAATAATTAAAGAAATAATTAATGAAAATTAAAGATGAAATAGGAGAATTCCACAAAACACAACACCTCCCACTTAAGTTCCTGATGCACTAATCCAAGGAATTTACTACACAACTCATATCCCCAAATACATTTCACAAGTCCTTACAGGTTTGTTTGTTTGTTTTTTAGGGGAGATGGGTTTGGGCAATAAGTGGTCCAAGGAGATGAGATTGGGGGCTGTGCACAGAATGGGGGACTCAGGAGCAGAAGGCCTTCAAGCGGCCTGAAGTAAATGAGTCTGGTCCTCCACTGGGCGAAGGACTACCAGCCTCCTTACGTCTCTACTTATGACAGTCATTGGCATGGGCAGCGAGGAACCCCTTTTCTTTTGGCCATGCGCCACGGAAACAGGAAGGCCAGCACATGTTGCAATGTCAGCATCCCTGACAATCCCATTGCTGTCAGGGTGAACCGTCACAATTTGGCCCAGACGAAACTGACCCCTCAAAGCATTTGAGTCAGCAATCCAGACAAGGTCCCCAACTTGACGTTCCTTTCCGTTCTGTGCCACTTGTCGGATGAAAAGGTTTGGGCCAGCCAGTTCCCTCCACTTGTTCCAGAACCTGTCTACTCCAATTTGTATTGCACGGAGTCGACACCAGGAATTTGTCAAGTCCACTTGTGTCCCCTCCAAGGGATGCTCTTCCGAGGATAAGGGAGTTTGGTGTTAAGTACTCAATGGAATCTTCTTGCTCTTGAGCTCTGGCATCAATTGGGCATTCATTAGTTAGGTTGGCTGCTTGATAGAAAAGGGTTTGGAGTTCACTACACGTTAGAGACTCAGTGATCCCTCCAAGTCTTGTGAGTGCACGTTTCAACAGCTTTACAGCAGCCTCAGTGGCCCCATTTCTATGGGGTGCATCTGCTGGGTGAAACTCCCACTTAGACTCAGTCCCATTATTGGCAGCTAGATCTTCCATGGACACAGTCTGCAGACAAGCCAGGTGTTTGTGGAGCTCTTGCAAAGCTGGCTTGGCACCAATAAAATTAGTGCCTCTTTCGGACCAAAGCTTCCTTGGATGCCCTCTAAGGGCTGTAAATCGGGAGTATGATTGGAGGAAACTTTCTGCTGACTGATCAGTGAGGTCAGCATGGACAGCTCTTGACGCCATACAACTATAAACAATACCCCAGACTTTCTTGCTTGACCTTCTCTTTACGGCATCTTTCACTTCAAACAGGCCAAATAAGTCAAGGGTTGTATACTCGAATGGGCTTGTTCTTTGGGTACACTCTGGAGGAAGATCACTCATCACTTGCCGGCACAACACAGTCTCTCTTTCTGCAGTTGACACAGTCATTCAGAACTTTCTTTACTGTCTTTCGTCCCCGCACAATCCATGCTTTTCTTCTGGTTCGTAGAAGAGTAGAGGCAATACCTTCATGATTTTCCTCATGTGCCTCTCTGGCCAGTAGGGTGGCGAGCCATGATTTGCCAGGGATTAGTGGTACAGCCACTTCCCAATTTTGGATTCTCCCGCCACAGAGCAAAAGTCCAGTCTCTTCCTCCCGCTTGACAACCAGACAGTCCAAGGTCGTGTCTTTGAATTCAACTCCCTCTTGAGCTGCCAGAGCAAGATCTCTGAAGGCTTTTTCTCGTTCAGTTACAGATAGTGCCTCCCACTTTGATGGAACTGGGGCCTGGCTTTTGCCACAAAGCCAGACTTGAACTGCTCGTCTTACCCAGGCAATGGCCCCACAGAGTCGTGTCAAGCAGCTGAATCTTTGGGGGTCCACAAGATGCACAATTGCAGCACTGGTTAGGCCTGATTTGAGTTGGGCTTTGGCCTTGACCATTGCAGAAAATGCCTTCTGCTGGAGGCCTCTGATTTCCTCAGTAATGGAGGGGTGGAGCTCTCTTGCAGTTTTGACAGGCCATTCTGATTCAGGCAGCTTCAAGAATCCAGGGCCCTCCTGCCAGACAGACCCTTCGGCAAGCTCTTCCGGCGATGCTCCCCTTGTAATAAGGTCAGCAATATTCAATTTTCCTTCGACCCATTTCCAGTTATCCACTGGTCCGGCCTTTTGGATTTCACCGATCCGATTTGCAAAAAATGTCTGGAAGCCATAACTGTCTTTCTGAATGGCTCCCAGAATCGTCTGGCTGTCAACAAGATGCGTCCACTGTGCAATCTTTATATAGCAATGCTTCTCAAAGTAAGTCTTCAGACGAGTTGCAAAGACAGCCCCACATAACTCAGCTTTTATGACATCTCCGTTTTGGTTGAGTGGGGCGAGTTTGGCCTTTGATTCGACCAGCTTGACGACAATCCCATCCTTGGTCTCCCATCTAAGGTAGAGAACGGCCCGATAGGATGATTAACTGCCATCAGAAAATGTTATTCTCATTGGTTGGCCTATGGCTCCAGGGGGTGTGAGTTTCCTGTCAAATCGGACTTGACCAAGGCGCACATACTGCTCAAAGAGTTCAATTGCAGCCTCTCCAAGACGTGGTGAGAGGGGAATGTCCCAGGTGTCTTTTGAGGAATGGTCTCTGCCAGCTTCTTGAAAAGACTCTCGGACAAGCATTACTCCTCTTTGCTTGGCAGGTGAAGCCAGGCCGATGGGGTCATAAAACCCTGCAGTCTGACTCAGCAGTATGCGTCTGGTCAGAGGGTTGGGGGTACTGCCTCTTATCTCTTCCTCTTTCAAGTCCAGCCCAGTCCTCATTTTCCCCCGCCTTTTTGAAATGTTCACTGATGTCAGCACGCAAAGTTGGTCTAACTCAGGTTCATATCCCAACCCCAGTGCCTTGTTTTCTTCATCGCGCATCTGGTTAGGTAGGATGAAGGTCTTGGGTTGCATTGGCTCCACATGACCGTGGTCAGTGGGTTCTTTGCTCCTCCCACTTTGGCCTGTCAGTACCCACGGCTTGAGGGCAAAGCCACCAGCTTTTAAGATTTTCTCCACTCCTTTGGTCAGCTCACTTAGTGTCTGAAGGTCATTGTGTGATGTTAAAATATCGTCCACATAGCAGTCCTCGGACACAATTCGACGCTCCGTGCCCATGGAGGAAAACTGAGGTAAGTTTGCAGTCTCCCTCAGGGCAACCTGAGCAAGACATCCAGCTGGCTTGTCGCCTATGTTGACTCTGACGACAGCAAACTCTTTGATTTCCTCTTCAGGGTTGTCCCTCCACAGGAAGTGATGGAGATGTACTTCCTCATCCTTTAGCCACACGGAATTATACATTTTCTTGACATCGCCAAGAGCAGCATACAATCCAGTTTGGAACCTCAAAAGGACACCTCGGATTGGGTTGAGGACATCAGGGCCTTTGTGCAGGAGGTTGTTTGGGCTCATTCCTTTGAATTCCTGACTGCTATTCCAAACGATCCTCACTGGCGTGGAGCTAGAATGTGGATTGGGAGCGACCAGGTGGCTGATGTACCACACTGGTCCATTCAAGTTCTGGATCTCCTGTTTGGTGAGTTCAACGGCTGCTCCTCTTGACATCTGCTCATGGTATGCCGCTTTCCATGCAGGTTCCTTTGCCAGCCAAGCCTCTGTTTTCTGGAAGGTTGCTTCCACTGCTTGGTGATTATCTGGCAGAACTGCCAGGTTGGCCATCCATGGGTAAGATGCGTCCCAATGCGGGGAGTCACTGTGTTTGTCTGCTAACACATAAGAGAAACATTCTTTTATCTTCTCCAATTCCCTTTCTTCTCCAAGCATCATCTCGTTGCCCCCAAGAGGACACTTGCCGCATTTGCAGCCGCCACATCTTGGGTAACAAGGTGCACCAATGCTGTCCCACTTGCACCACTCAAAAATGTCCTTGTTCGTGACCATGGTATTACTCAGGATCACATTTACCATTCTTGTCAGGTCCTCATCCAGGTCTTGAGAGTAATCACCGACCTCTCTGTACACCTGCGAGCAGGTTCTCCTGGACTTGGCGAAGTGGGTTTCGGACAGGTGCAGGGTCAGATCAACCTCTTCGAAGAGATCGGGGTGGGTGCCGCCAACAGTTTTGCCCAGTGGCCCGTCCCAGAGGACTAAATCCCCTTCCATCTTGAATGGTTGCGGACCAGGCGACCTTCCCTGTGGCTTATAAGAAGTGACAGGCTGACTTACTTCTGCAATACTCTCAAGCCGTAGCGTAGCAGAGTAATTTGTGTTCTTTAATGATACCCTTGGTGGTCTTTACTCTTACTCGCAGGGAGTACCTCTTGGAAGGGACTGCCTTTTTCATCCCACCTATGCCATGCACAATTAGCTTGATGCTTTCACCACTCAGGCCAATGCGCTGGGAAGCATTTATTTGTTATATAGTTGGTATCAGACGCAAGATCAATGAGTGTGCCGATCAGTTGGCCTGAGTTAGTTCTTACTTCTAGCAACATCATGACCACCGGATACTCTTTTGGCCTATATGCAGAGCTGCAAATGGTTTATTGGAAAAGGCTTCTCTGAACTCAGCCCTTAACTCTGGAGTGACTTTTGCTAGGAGCTCTTCTTGTCTACTGGTAAGTCCAAAGCCTTTAACATCCACCCTTTTCTTTGCCAGGTCTCTGCTGCCAGCAGCTTTCTCAGCATTCTTATTCATATTCTTGGGGCAGAGCAGGTAGTGGTGAGGCTCTTCCTTTCGACGGTCAGTCTTCGTGCAGAGGAACTTTGGGTTGCAGCGGCCATCCTTTGAGTGGAAGCACAGACACCGATGGCACCCCCCATGGCTCTTCAGATGTGCTTTTCTCATCTGGAGATCCATCTCCCTAAAGACTTTACAGACAAACAGCCTTCCAGCATGTGTCCCGTCAGCACAGGCAGTGCATGAGTCCAGCCATGACTTTGACTGAGACTCCCTTTGGCCCGAGGTGGCTTTAGAGAATGCCTTCTTGACTCCTTTTTCGGGCTTCTATGACATGACTTTTGCTGAGGAACTCCCCTCTTCTGGGCTTAATTCCAACTGCTCCAGCTCCTCCAGGATTGCTTCCTGCTTCTTCAGGAACTACAATAAAGAGGCAAAGTGGTTACGTGGGTCAAAGCCGTTCCCAGGCTCAGTCTTGTGCGCAATCCATTTCTCTTTCAGAAAAGTCGGGAGCTTACATTCAAGGGATTGTGCCACCCATCTGTTCTTTATCACTTCCTCTTCTCCAAGGATCACAAGGTTGCTAAGAGCTCGCTCCACAGCCTGGATCAACTCAATTGCCTTCCTGGGGTTTCATCCTCTGACAGGAGGTAGGCCATGAACCTCTACAGATATCTTGGACAATTTTTGCCTTGTTTCCAAAGTGGTTCCCGAGCATCCTAAATATTTCTTCTACAGCCAGGCAGCTGGAGAGAGACAAGTCTTTTTTCACTTTGTCACTGAGACTGGCCAGTAGGTGGAACCGTCTAACACCAGCAATTCTCTGGGGGTTGCCCAGCTGTTCAAGCTCTTCCCACTCGGCTTTCCATCGGTTGTAGTTGGTCATGTCTCCAGAGAACATGGGCAGACGTGTCCTTTCCAGACTGATCTGTGGCTTCAAGTCCTATGCTCCAGGATAGATGCCTTGTGATGGCACTGCAGCAGCTCTAGGGTCAGCTGCTAAACCAGAGAGTTGGGGCTGTGTGGCAGCTTCAGTGGGCTCCATGATAGGCGTTCTGCTCTCCTCACCAGCGAGTGCTTCTTCAGCCTCTTCTCGCCCATTGACCCTCATAGTCATTCTCCACTTCTGCACCCAATCATGCACTCTGTTTTCAAGCTCATATAGCATCTGCTTATACACGGACATTTTGGTTCCAGAGATGAGACTCTCCCATTCATGTACCTTTTGCTCGAACATGCCAACTCTTTTGGCTAGATTCTCTCTCAAGAGTTCAAAGTCCTTTTCTGACAAATCTTTCACGTCAGCACTCTCCACTTCAGCCACTTTCTCTTCTGCACCATTGGAATACATTTTCAAGTCATCACAGGCAAACTTGGTCCATAATGTCTCTTTAGCGACCTGAAGTGTTTGTGTGTACTTAGCAAGACATTTAGCTGTTTTGTCCATCGCACGGGCCACTTCATCTTCCTCTATTTCCTCAAGAGCATCCACATAATCGAGACCGGTGTCATGCACCCTCCCAAAGTCCATGCTAAGTGCTCTGATCTTGTCAATAAGTGCTCTTTCTCAAGGAGATTCACAGTTAGGGTCAGCTTGCTGATTCGTTTGCTGAAAAGGGCTTGTGCTGTTGAGCGCTTCAGATTCAAGGCTTCTAAAGCTGCCGCGTTCATCTTTCGTCCCACAGTGACCAAGGTGCTGTTGCTCAGAGAGTTACTCGGCCGTGTTACTCAGCTTATTTCTCTCTCTTTGATGCTCCTTCACTGATCACTGTTGATTTGGGTGATAGCAGACTGATTCTTCAGTTTTCACAGATTATGCCGTTGGTTTATTACTGTTCCGTTTTCCCCACAGAAGGGGTAACTTGGTGTCCAAACTATAAGGATATTACTCTATTCAAATTTTCCACTTTTGTTATTTTTATTTCCAAAGTGCAGTGAGCAGGTAATAAACCTGAAACCAGGAAATCAAGGTTTCACTCATGTGCATTATGAGCACAACTTTCCAGCATTTACATACACATTGCAATATTAAACAGCATTACACCAGATGTTTTAAAATACGACTAATTCATTTTGTATCCTGATAGGGCATAAAAGTTCAATAGCATGATGTCAGTGAACAAATGCATTTTAAATACTTCACAGATATTATGCATCATATTCAAATATCAAACATCAAATATCAGCAGCAAATGAAATCTTGAAACACATTAATAACATTCAAAGTAGCAAATCCCAAGAATTTATGTACGTCTGAAAGGCAAATGTGATATAGCCCAGCAGCCCCAATAGCCTCTGTCTCTCCAGAGGAAACACAGCTGGACTACAGCTCCCAGAAACCACTGGGCAAACCAGGAAGTAGACATCCTTGCTACAAGCTGGTCAAACAATCAAACATTCCAAAGCAAGGGAAAAAGCAACCTGAACAAACATTTAAAGCTTCAGAAAGACGGTCAAACACCAAATCCATCTCCATTAACAACATCACAATATCAATATTTAAGTTTAGGAGCATGGAGACAATGAGAGTGACACAAGTATACCAAACAAACCCAAGACTTATCCAGAACTTATCATTAGCTTTACCAAGTAGACCCAACAGCACCGCAGGAGCCACCATGACAGCAGATGACAAAGCCAGCAGAAAGTAAGAAACCCAATAAAACGAACCAAGCAGCCGGACACCAGGTGAGAATGTGGACAGGTAGCAACTGAAATCTCCCGCTTCCTTTTCAACAAATCAGAAGCAGTCACATGGGCACAAAGTGCAGACACAACTTAAAGTGACAGCGCTCATTAAACTAGCCTAGCTACCAAGTAGGTCTTGGCTTTTTAGTCAATGAAACCATTTTATCCCTTAGAGAGAAATAATTAGAGAGAAAAGAGAATAATTAAAGAAATAATTAAGCAAAATTAAAGATGAAATAGGATAATTCCACAAAACACAACAGTTAGGGTTACAACAGAGGGTTAGGGTTAGAACAGTTAGAGGGTTAGGTTAGAACAGTTAGAGGGTTAGGGTTAGAACAGTTAGAGGGTTAGGGTTAGAACAATTAGAGGGTTAGGGTTAGAACAGTTAGAGGGTGAGGGTTAGAACAGTTAGAGGGTTAGAACAGTTAGAGGGTTAGGGTTAGAACAGAGAGAGGGTTAGGGTTATAACAGTTAGAGGGTTAGGGTTATAACAGTTAGAGGGTTCGGGTTAGAACAGAGAGAAGGTTAGGGTTAGAACAGTTAGAGGGTTAGGGTTAGAACAGTTAGAGGGTGAGGGTTAGAACAGAGAGAGGGTTAGGGTTAGAACAGTTAGAGGGTTAGGGTTAGAACAGAGAGAGGGTTAGGGTTAGAACAGTTAGAGGGTTAGGGTTAGAACAGAGAGGGTTAGGGTTAGAACAGAGAGAGGGTTAGGGTTAGAACAGAGAGAGGGTTAGGGTTAGAACAGTTAGAGGGTTAGGGTTAGAACAGAGAGAGGGTTAGGGTTAGAACAGTTAGAGGGTTAGGGTTAGAACAGAGAGAGGGTTAGGGTTTGAGAATTTGGACATTTTTCTGTCATATTTCAGCATCTGATTTGAAATATTTTCAGAATTAGAAGGCTGCCTTATTTGTGGGTATTTGAAAACAAAATCACCTTAAATTTTCCAAGTCCTCACAAGCTTCTCATGTCCAATTAAATGAGAGAACTAATAGTTTTAATTTTTTCTTTCTTAAAAGTATTGATTAATCAGTGTCTCTAAGAATAACAAAGTCAAAATAAAGTGAGCATATTAACATTGTTTGAATCCTTATCGGACATCTTGTTTTGAACATAGCAATCTGGATTCCCCATAAAAAAAAATATCGAGCAAACCAGCAACACTCCGACATTTGTGACAGTGATTTTATCCAGTGGTAGAACCATATTTTTGCTGGCTTTGTTAAGTGTAATGTCAGTATGAAGGGAACAGAGTCTTGGTCTGATTATCTGGATCTGTAAAACTGTGCAAATACACCGATCCTTCCAAAATAACATTTCCTGTCTGACTCAGAGTTCAGGATAACTGGTTGTACATGTAAAGAAGAGGAAAGAAGCAAATCTTCACAGTTAAGGCCCCCTTTTGCCATTTCTGTTCAGCATTTTGGGTATTGTCAAATAATAAGGATACCATCTTCAGGAAAGAAATTTTATTTCTAAAGAACATGATTGATAATCATCACAGATGGTTTTATGTGGCCTTCAATAGATAAAAATGGGCCAACTCTCTCATCTGCATAATTTACATTAGTACAGATCTTTACAATTATAAAAATATAAAAGTTTCTGGCTTTAGACAAAAAGAAGTGTAATTTTATTCTGATTTAACTTTTTACCACTCTTGCAAGGAACTGTTGGATCCAATTTTGTAGTGTAGAACTTGTCTCTCTTATATGATTCTTCAAGATGGACATTCAAATATCATCTCAGTAAGTAGCATGCCATTATAGCATCAAGATACACTGGCAGCATAATTTCCTGTATTTAGAGGGCAGAATGTAACACAAAGGTTGGTTTTCCTGGGTTATCTATGCAACCCAAGTTTGCTGACATTGTGCTGCATTGAACTTACCTGCTAATCAACAGTCAGATTACCAGAGTGTGAACTTTATTTTGAAATATATGCACACTTCTCAAAAAGCAATGACTTTGTGCATCATGGGTATCTCTAGATTGATAAGACATTCATTGCGAGTTGTTCTTTAAATTGCAGACAAAACATGTCAAGAGTGGAAACTCCCTTCTGGTTGCTTAATTCGGTGTTTCATTTAATAGACTTGCTTTTAAATCCTTGTCACACTCAGAGTTGCATTGGCCTCATTCTGCTCCGGCCTGTCACATGAAAGTCACGTTACAAAAATCCTTGAGCATTTATTTTCTGCCTGTTGTGCTTTTCATCCCTTTTTCTCACCTTGTTTTTCTCTTTTTTGCCAAGTCACCCTTCTCTTGCCCTCTCAATAGAAATTTCCCTATGATCTCTCACTGCTTGCTCTTCTCTGTCTCTTTCTCCTTTCTATCATTTTTCCATGCATCAATGCTACACTTCTTTTGTTCTTGATTACCTGTAGTGAGCTTCTGGCTATGTCTCCCTGCTACTGGCTAATGAACAATTTGCATGCAAATGGCAGTGACTGAAAAGATTGGGAAGGGTGGACTGAATGGTGAACCCAGGAAAGAAGGAGGAGGAAGAAAAGGAGAGGCAAAGGAGACACAGATTTTATTGAAGGAGATAAATGTGAGTGAGGCCCAAATAAAGAAAAAGGTTTGAGCCTCTGCGATCAAGTATTTCCATGTTTATGTGTGCCGAACTAGATAGATCACTGCAGCATTGCTATTTTTGAAAAACTTAAACTGGAGACCATAATCCCCTGCCCCCTCCAAATAAATAAGAATTTTTGATGACAGTAATCAGAGCCATTAATAATGCAGATGTTGTGATGATGCAGAGGAGATGAAAGATGGCTCTTCTTAACCCTTCTGTGTTGGGGGGAGGGGGGCATGCACGCACACACACACACACACACACACATCTTTGAGAACTGCTCTGCCTCATTCATAATTGGTACAGCAGTCCACTCTAATATTTTTGCTTCAACAATCATTTCAGGCAGTTTGAAAGATGGATAGACTCTATGATGAATACGAGCAGCTTCGTCTTTTTTGTCTTTGTTGTTATTTAGAAGGAGGTAATGGGTTGTGAATTTAACATGTTTAAATGTTCTCTGTTGCACCTCTTTGCCTGCCACAACACTGAAACTCACAAACACATAGAAAATGAAATCCTTCTTTGTGCCTCACTCTCTCTTTGCCACAGTCACACTTGTATATGTGCACATACCCAAATACACACTTACAGACACTCCATATATACTTCTGTTTGGCCAAGGGTGAGATGGCTGCACTCTGGAGGGATGCTTGAGACCTACGGTGTCTGTGATGCTTGAGCTGAGCTGTAAATAAGCAGTAAATAAGCATGGTGGATTATGGGTTGTGGGGTGTGTTCCGCGCCCTTGTGTTTTTGGCGCACTTTTAGCATTCGTTCAGTCGACTTTGGAGGTGAATAAAGAGAACAAGGAAAAACTGCTTGGAGTCTTTCGTCGTCCTGCCACAAGTATATAATTAAATTAAAATTTAAGTGCGGATATTTTGTCTGAATCACTGTCATTTTTTTTAAAAGCCCATGTGCTGGCAGCTGACATTCATTTTTCCTCGAGTGCACTTCTGCCTGATACATGGACATCAGGAAAGAGGTAGAGCAACAATAGGAGTCCATCCACAGAGACGATGTTAGACTGCGCTTCCAACAGCCCTGAACCCTGAACATCTGGCTGGCACATTTCAAACACACAGACAGGGATGAAGGGTGGAGCAGGTCCACAGTGGGGGCAAGCACGAGCACCATTAAACAGCAGTGGGTCCAGCGACCAGAGCTGCACCACGACAGCATTCACCTCTTTCTTTCATGCCTGTTTTCCTTAAAAACAGCGAATGTATTATTGGATTATTGTAACCACCATCAAGCTTTTTTCCAGAACATTTTAATGAACCAACAGCTTTTGTAAGGGTCAGACGAGTGTGTACTAGTATGTCAGTACTTGGAGATATTAAAGATGGGATATTAAAGATTAAAGATGGGATCCATTTATACTTTATTATATTAATATTTTCAGAATTAACAGTATTTTGATTTAATGTTTGGGGATTGATTGCCTAATATTCCAAAATAAAAACTGAGATGTTTTAAATCATCAGTTTTGCAGGCAAGTATGTTGGGATTTCTGGTTTGTGTCTGCAGGGGGCGGTGTTGGGCAATTGGGTGCAGCTGGCAGTGCTGGTGGGCGCACCTGTAGGCAATTTCCATCTTGCTGCCTATTTAAGCAGGTTGTGCCTGCCTGTCAGGGCCGGGGTGTCTGTTCACTTTCCTGAGTGTGGCTGTTCATGTGGGGAATGTGTTTTGTTCAAAGCCCCGCCCATTGAACCGAACCAGTCAGCTGATTCAGTCTGAGTGAAGTGGTTCAAACGTCATCAGTCACGTGATTTGAAGCGAGCTCCGGAGCAGTGCTTCAGAAAAAAACACTACCGAGTTTTGGGGCATGGTTCGTGGTGAAGCTGTTTGGTCGCTTTCCCTGTCGTATGTTGGTGCTCTGAGTTTCCTGGAGGGTCGCTCCTATTCCCGTGCTTCCGGTTTCCCTGGAGGGCCGCTCCTGTTCCTGTTCCGTGTCTCCTGGAGGGCCGCTCCTGTTCCGTGTCTCCTGGAGGGCCGCTCCTGTTCCGTGTCTCCTGGAGGGCCGCTCCTGTTCCTGTTCCTGTTCCGTGTCTCCTGGAGGGCCGCTCCTGTTCCGTGTCTCCTGGAGGACCGCTTCCGCCCCCCTTGCAGTCTAGGAGGACTGCCTCTGCCCTCAGTGTCTCGGAGCACGTTCGTGTGGTGAGCATGTCTCGCCGGACTCCCAAGTCCTCACCAGTCCAGGAGGACTGCAGCGTGTTTGAGGACTCACCGGTGTTCCGAGTTCCCAGCAGTCCAGGGGGACTGTATCTGGTGTGGGGACTCGCCGATGGACCTGGGACGGGCAGACGCTGCCTCCCGATCCCCCTTCGGGGACTGTTTGTCGTCAATGTGTGCTCCCCTTCCCTGTAAATAAAGCCTTTGACCTCTCCACCACTGTGTCCTGGCCTGCGTTCGGGTCTGCTACCACCACGTACCGTAACAAAGTAAAGTGATCGATCAACAAAAAAATAAAAATACAAAGTGTAAAATTTCTTATTTAAATGAGAAATGATCTGGTCAAATTCTACATAAAACAAACTTAGAAGAGAATTTATGGCCTAAAATTCTTTGGCTGGGATGAAAACACTGTCTGACTTCCAAATTTGGTTGACATGAAAGGAACTCTGGATTTTGCACTGCTGCAACTAAAATCTGGGGCTTTGACTCTGGGCCTAGCAGAGGACACTGGGACATCACGCAGGTTTAGGTCATCCTCCTCCGGAGAATAGACAGGGGGCGCTGTTACAACGCCTGTGACGGCCACAGGGGTGATCTCTGCAGAGGCAACCTCTCGAGGCACATAGGCCTTAAGCATGTTAATGTGGCACAACCGGGTTTTTCGGTCAGGTGTCCTAATAACATAGTTGGTCTCGCTTAGTTTAGACAAAACTTCGTAGGGACCCGAAAATTTTGCCTGTAATGCAGACCCCAATACTGGCAAAAGCACTAAAACTTTGTCACCAGCACTGAATGAACGTGCCTTGCAATGCCCGTCAAAGCGAGTTCATTTTGCCTTGAGCGGTGGCTAGGTTTTGCGATCTCACAGGCCTTATGTAAACGCCTTATGTAAACGCTCTCGGAAAGAACTCACATAATCCAAAATATGAATATACGGCCATATCAGCCTCACAGTGTTCACGCAGCAATCTTAATGGACCGCGCACAGTGTGCCCAAAAACTAGGTCAGCCGGGCTAAAATCTAAGGATTCTTGAACTGTATCTCTAATGGCAAATAGAAGTAACGGGAGACCATCATCCCAGTCTTTCTCAGAATCCAGACAGTAAATACAAAGGAGAGACTTCAGACACTGATGCGCTCTTTCCAAAGCTCCCTGAGACTCATGTTTAACCTTGAGCACTTTCAACACTTGATGAAATAATCTTGACAGAAAATTAGACCCCTGGTCCGTTTGGACCACTTTTGGCAAGCCAAACGTGCAAAAGAAAGTAGCGCTTTTACTATAGGCTTTGCCTTAAGAGACCTCAAAGGAACCGCCTCCAGATGTCGTGATGCTGCACACATTAAAGTTAACATATAACGATGTCCGGCTTTCGTTTTAGGCAGCGGGCCTACACAATCCAATATTATGCACTCGAATGGTTCCCCAAATATTGGAATCGGTTTAAGCGGCGCAGGTGGAATCTTTTGGTTGGGCTTTCCCGCTATTTGGCACTTATGACACGACTTGCAGTATTTGACCACATCTGACTTCAAGCCAGGCCAAAAGAAATACTTTAAGATCCTCTGATAGGTTTTAGTAATGCCCATGTGCCCAGCGAAGTCATGATCGTGCCCCAATGAAAGAACATGCAAGCGGTATTTAGCGGGAACAACTAATTGATTTGCAGTATTCCAGCCCAAATCTGCAAAAACGGGTGGAATCCATTTTCGCTTTAATAAACCATCTTCCCAAAAATAGTCAGTTAATTTAATCTCGGTCGCCATATTTTTAGTAGCAGCAACGCGGCATTTAGCGAGAGAAGGGTTGCTTTCTTGCTCCCTTTTAATCAGCGCTTTGTCAACGGGCAGCGACAGGTCGAGGTGCGCGGTTTCAGCCCCATCGGGTGTGGACAGCAACGGAGCGTCTGCTGCCTGTGACCGCGCACTGGAGGGGGACTGAAACGGATCATCGGAAATCAAACAACTGTCGGACAAATCCAGCACATCCCTAAATTTACGAGCCTGAGCTCTTGTCACAACGCACGCGGGGAACACATTTTTAAACTCAGGGTCCTCGTCAGTATTTTGTAACGGAGTAGAGATCACTTCAGGTATCGGAATCACTTTTCCACCAGCCAAATCGTTCCCCAATAAGAATTTAACCCCTTTCACAGGAAGCTGTGCCCGAACAGCAACCCTCACAGGACCGCTCACTAAATCGGTGTCCAGATAAATCTCGTGCAAGGGAACTTGTGTTATCCCCAACTTGATCCCCGTAAGTAAAACATCGGAGCCACAATATGTTCGGTCAGAAAACGGAAGGGCAGACTCGAGAATACCTAATTGCGGCCCCAGTGTCCCGAAGAATAGAGATAGACTTCCCATCTCCACCGCTAGCAGTTAAAGAGACTTTTCCTTTCAAGATAAACGGATCATACACAGGGTCAATGTCATGATTTAACTCATCAGCGCTGGTAGCACACACAAATCCAACACTCTTAGGCCAGCGCTTAGGAGACTGATTTTTTTTTTTCTTTGCAGCACAGGACAAACAGCGATTAAATGACCCGACTCATGACAGTAAAAACATTCTCTTGTTTCAGTGATGGGAGACGAGGGTCTGTTTGTCTTAGAATTGCGCCAGCTGCGCTTAGGACTAGAAGGCTTAAATGGTGCCCGACGAGTGAAGACTGTTTTATGCGTGAGCGTGAATTCGTCAGCACAAACAGCGGCCTGTGCCAACGTGGTAACTTTCTGGTCATTAATAAGTCGCGACCAACTCTGGCACACAATTTTGAAACTCTTCAAGCAAAACAACTTCTCAAAGTTGGGCCATTGACTGCACTCGTAAAGAAGTGAGCCACCTATCGAAGGCATTTTCTTTCTCTCTCGCAAACTCCATATAAGTCAACTTATCATTTTTCTTTAGACCTCGAAATCATTGTCTGTAGGCTTCTGGTACAAGTTCCTACGCGTTTAAAATAGCAGTTTTAACAATATAGTCTGCGCTCTGGTCAACAGAAAGAGCTGAATAAACATCTTGTGCCTTTCCTGTTAACACCCATTGCAATAGCAAGGTCCAAACGCCGACTGGCCGTTTTAAAGTTATAGCGACGCATTCAAAGTGGGCGAAATACTTTTCAACCTCACGCTCGCTAAATGGTGGAACCATGCGAATGTTTCGGCTTACGTCGAAAGGTGAAGCAGGTGAAGCCTCCAAAATTAGCAATTAACAGAATCGGACAAAATCCGAGAGACTGCACTGCAACCACCCCAAGACGCAGGGTGTCAGAGTCTGGTCCTGACTGCCTAACCAGGAAACTAATGTACCTACCCAGCTCTTCAGAGCGTACCAATTGAAGGCCTCTTTAAACGCTTAACGTCATAAGAGAGAACTTTATCTTAAGTCCACTCTTTGACTTGCGTACCCCCCGGAGTTACTCCAAAAAGGCAAATTAAAGCATACCAAAAAAAATAGTGCCCCGAAGGAAGGGTTGAAAACAACCCACTGGGAACACGCTGACTCACCAGACCTCTGGATTGCAGATGCACACCTTCGGGGGGGGGGGAATCACAAAAGAATAAGGGCGCTAAATGAAATTACAAAAAGCTATGGGCTCAAGATCCCGGAAGAGCCCCCATCTTGTCACGTTCCAGTCTAGGCTATGGAATTGTGAACCAGGGAAAAGTGAAGGTGGCACAAGGGATAACGCAAGATCAAAAGTGAAATATAGATTTAATGAAAAAAGTGGGGTTGATACAAAAATAAGTGAGCAATTGGGGATTAAGTTATAAAGTCCTAATCAACAGGCAAAGGCACGTTGCATGGCAAACACTGCAAAAGTAGACAAAGGTGGCTTCTCCACAGAAGCAGGCCTCCTGCAGCCGACGGGCGAGTCACGGGACTGAACGAGAACGGAGCCAGAAGTCATCGTTGGGTGGCACCCCAGGGCTTTTAAAGGGACGTCATTCTCGAACAAGCCAATCACCGTCCATGACGCAGCACCTATTGAAACGGGGAAACACAAAACACGGGGGCGAGACAAAACGGAACCAAAGGTGCACAGAGCGCACAGTAAAAGCAAACTAAACAACATAACTGGGATCGTAACATGATCTCATGAGTGTACTTAATCACATTATTTGGTTTTCATATCATTTAAGTGTGTGTGTGTGTGTGTGTGTGTGTGTGTGTGTGTCACGCCTGCCATTACTTGGCAGTTAAAGTCGTTCACCTCCAAAAATCCCCAAACTGTGGTCTACTCCAACACTACAGTACAAGAGCCCAGAAAGCCCATTAAAATGGGAAGTGCGTGCCAGATTCTTAATCAAAACACATGGAAGCCATTAAGGGAGCTCTTTGAATTCTTCTCTGAAAGCTGAAGGGGAAAAACAAGACACACAGAGAGAAGGAGAAAGACAGTGCCAGAGAAAGGCCTTATCACAGACAGAGAATTTACAATACAAAAAAAAATTGTCTAATACAGACAAAGCAGAAAAGGTAATGACAAAATGCAGGCTGAAGTGGTTGGAGGGAATGGCATTTGTCTAACCCGGGGGTGGGCAAATCCAGTCCTTGAAAATCAAATCAAATCAATCTTTATTTATATAGCGACTTATACAATCACAATTGTTTCAAGGCGCTTTCCAGAAACCCAGGGCCTGACCCCAGACAAGCTACAGTGGCAAGGGAAAACTCCCCTTTAACAGGAAGAAACCTTGAGCAGGACCAGGCTCATGTAGGGGGACCCTCCTGCTGATGGGGGGCTGGGTAGAGAGAGGAGAGGAGAGGAGAGGAGAGGTACAGAAACACACACAAAAATACACTATACAATGGATCAGCGGGGCCGGAGGTCATCATGCAGCTCCGAAGGCGGCGATACCTGTAAATAGAGAGGGGAGGGGGGGAGAAGCAGAAAAATTACACAGGAATCATCATAACTAGTCTGGAGAGGAGGAGGAGGAGGAGCCGCCGCCTAACGATTAGACGACCCCCTAAGTATGATAATTTGTCCGTCTATGATAGTAACTGGAACTACAGAATTAGGAACAATAAGCTTTTTCAAAGAGGAAGGTTTTAAGTCTGATCTTAAAGTAGCGATGGAGTCAGCCTCCCATACCTGGACCCAAAGAAGAGTTGTCAGAAGATTAGATTTAGCACTAAAGCATGCATTAGAGAAGGGGTGGGCATCGAGGGCCGTATGAGTGAGGGAAAGACGAAGTGTTAACCCTAGGGTTAACTCTAACCCTAACCCCTGTAAATCTCACACTTCGTCTTTCCCTCACTCATCAACAAGACCCCAAAATACTTGAAACCCTCCACTTGAGACAAAACCTCTCCACCAACCTGGAGAGGGAAAATGTCATGGGGTATTTTGTCCAAAAAGCACTCTGGGTATGTTTTTAAAGTAAAAGCCACATAACACTTATCAGGAATTAAGTTTATATTGCGCAATATGGAGACAACACAACTCCAGTACAGGTGCACATCAGAAAAGTGCCTCTCCAAAGGGAAAGTTCAGACAGCATATATATACCACAGTGAGCTCTCCTAAGAAGGTGACATTCCCACCCTAATTGGGGACCTATTCCTGTCTGGCTGCCAAATAAAAAGCCAGGCACTCTTTGTCTATATGATAAACTCAACATGGTCCTGGAAGCCAGAGAATTCCTGATCAGAAGCTAGCCTTTTCCAGTGGAGAACCATGGTGTTGGAGATGGAAATGCTGATTCCCAACCTATCAGCTGCAAACCACCCCAGTAGATGCTGAAGACACTGGCTTGATGAAGCCAACAGGAAAATATCCACACAAAGCAGAGAATAAATCCTAAACTGGACTTCCTTTAGCCCCTGGCTACGCATAGAAATTCTGTCCATAAAAATTATGAACAGAACCGGTGACAAAGGGCAGCCCTGCGGACGTCCAACATGCACTGGAAACCGGTTTGAACTACTGACGGCCATGTAAACCAACCTCTTTCTCTGGTCATACAGAGACTGAACAGCCCTTAGCAGAAGGCCACACACACCATATTCATGGAGCTCCCCTACAGGATACAGCAAGGGACAGGTTCAAATAGCTTTTCCAGATCAATAAAACACATGTTCACTGGTGAGGCAAATTACCAACAACCCCCAAGCACACTTTGAAGGGTATAGAGCTTGACCAGGAAACTTACTAACTACCTCAATAAATTCGGCTTGAGGGACAGTGAAGACCACCTTAGAGTCCCCAACCTTTGCTTCCTCAGTGGAAGGCCTGTCGGTGGGATTGAGGAGATCCTCAATGTATTCCTTGCTCCGTCCAACAATATTCCCACCCGCAGTGTAAACAGTGTTGGCAGAGAAACGGTTAAGGTTTAGTTGGACCAGGACCCGAATGCAGACAGGAAACAGCCAAGTAGGTCTCAAAAGGGTTTATTGAAGAACAAAAAAGAAGCCTTGAGTTCTGCGGAGGGAAATCACACGTGCTGTAAAATCGAACTCACCCAAAGTTACTGTCAAGTGATAATGACTATGTGCTTAGAATATTTTGAGGTCTATTACAAAAAGGGACACTAAGAAGTAACTAATTTGAGCTATAAAATACGAATAATTTCATTCTAAACTGAAAGGATTTTCTGTATAACTTTGACTCACAAGTAAAACTCTGAACAGCATCTTGTTATTTTCACAAATTTTGCACATGTTGGTCCATTGTTGATTCATCTTGTTGAAGATGCCTCATTAGATGCACCAACTAAATCATGTGCATGCAACATAAACAGCAGTGGTTAAAGTCCAATGACTGGTTCTGGAGGTTCTGTGATGGTTCTTCTTCAAGATGACTTTGTTTAGGAAGAGTTGAAAACAATCAGATGATAGAACCCTGTTTGTTGGACATGGGCCGGTTGGTAATAAAATATATTTTCCTCTTCTGATATAATTTAAATAAATTAAATCACACTTTCTAATCTGTCTTGAAGACTATGGATCATGCCATCAAAGACCTGATCACTGGTAATCAGGGTCAGAGAGTTTACAATCGGAGAGGAAGTGAGATATTCAGCAGAAGTTTGGACCAACCAAAGTCGCAAGCTAGGAGACTTAATCATTGCAAGAAGGGAATTTTAGGATGGTTGAGTCAGGGTGGAAGGAGAAACTAGGAGAGGGAGGTTTGAGAGAGGAGAAAAAGGCAGTATTAATATTCCCTGACTCCCAGCGCTTCCTAAATATTTCATTACTTCCAGCTGTTTGAAGTTAAGGCTAATCATCAGAGAGCCGCCACCGCTGCCCAACACATGCTCACATACTGACAACTGGAAACTAATACAGGTATGCTGTTGCATGTGACCAGGTATGCTGTTGCACGTGACCAGCAGCAGTGAGACATGTGCGTGCCATGAATATGAAAGATGCAAGCATGCATGTTTACAGCCTGAACGTAGAACATGCCAAAGCACATGGACCCGCCCCCACGTTTCCTGAACCCACACAAAACACACCGACGCTACACTGATGGTACATTGATTATCTGTCTCTGAGATTGTCACATATTAATATATTTACTAGTTTATTTATTTATTTCTGCATTCATTGGACTGACTTTCTTTATTTGTGAGCTTGGTTTCGAGTGGGGGAGAGGGAGAACATTCATTTCTGAAGAGAGCAGTTATTAATTTAGAACAGGCTCGTCCCTCTCGCCCTCGTCAGTCTGCATTTCTGCTCGTTAATTTCTCCTCCCAGCCCTTCTGTAGTTACACATCTCTTCATCACCCTAAAGAAAGCCAAATTATAAAAATGCAGCTTATTTCTGAAATGATTTCTTGTTCCCCACAAGCTCCGCATGAGTGTTTTCAGGTCATTTTCACGAGCTCACTTTAAAATGATGTATACGTCAAATTAAAATACTATACATACTAAGACTGGCTCGATCTGCTGCACTTTGCCGACCTGAACAACCCAAACTCAACTCATATCAGAAACCAGGAGGCAGCTGCAACTCAATATGAATATGGGGGACATCAGAGTGACAGAACAGCTGAAGAAGAAAGAAGAAATATTGGCAGATACATGTGGGGCATTCCCTGCTGTCCTACAAGTACAGTGTCTAAAGAAGACTAAAGTAAAGGATCATTTATTTCATCTACCCATTGACAGATTATAAATATGTAACTACTTAGCATACTAATCAGCCCCACCTGTCTGGGAACAGGTGGGGCTGATTTAGCGCCACCTCACCTGCTGCTAATATTAGCTCCACATCACCTGCTGCTAATATTAGCTCCACCTCACCTGCTGCTAATATTAGCGCCACCTCACCTGCTGCTAATATTAGCTCCACCTCACCTGCTGCTAATATTAGCGCCACCTCACCTGCTGCTAATATTGCTTAGTTGCATCTGCAGCATTAAAGAACAGATCATTTCTCTTCATGTGTCCAGATCCTTCTAGATCCATTTGTGGTCATTTACCTGCCTCACCTGTGTCACTCTTTTATTGAGCAGTTTCCAGATTACTGCTGTTCTGATCAGGCTCCTTCGACTGTGATTTGCACCTCAAATCATCAGCAGCTTCATCTTTTTGTTAATAAAATCTTTGAACAGACTGCTTTGTCCATATTAGCATTTTGGGTTTCTGGATCTCAACAAACCAAAACAAAAAGAGGTTTTGATTATTTTTCTATGAAATATGATGTATTTCATCTTAGTTTCCAACAACAAGCTCTACATCAGCCCAATGGTTACTGATGTGAATGATGGTACAGGATGAACAGATTTCCTCCTAACTAACCCTGACCCCTAACCCAGGCCTAGAGTAACCCAACCCTAACTAACCCTAACTAACCCAGTTCTGTAGCCAGTTCTGGATTCCACCTTCTCTCTTTATCTCCCCCAACCCACCTTGTCTTGCCAAGTGTGTTAATAACGACGTAATGAGGGACTGAGCTCAAAAAATGAACGAATGAAGTGTGAACGCTGTAAAATTGGGAGGAGCTTTGGACTTTTGTCAAAACGTGTCCACGTGTCCCGAACCCTAACCTTAGCCAGCATCCGCAGGGATCACACAGGTGGCAGACCACCTGATGGCTGGTGGTCTGGCCATGTATTGGAATCGTTGGGCACCTCCTCTATCACTTTGAAACTGTCATCATCACCACGGACAAGCAGCATCGGTGGCGTCTGTGCCATCATTAAGAGTGAGAGTAACCCTAACCCCTAACCCAACAGTAACCCTAACCCTAACCCTAGAGTAACCCCAACCCTAACCCTAGAGAATCCCTAACCCTAACTAACCGTTACCCTAACTAACCCTAACCCTAGAGGAACCCTAACTAACCCTAACCCTGACCCCTAACCCTAGAGTAACCCTAACCCTAACCAACCCTAACCCTAGAGAATCCCTAACCCTAACTAACCGTAACCCTAACTAACCCTAACCCTAGAGGAACCCTAACTAACCCTAACCCCTAACCAACCCTAACCCTAGAGGAACCCTAACTAACCCTAACCCTGACCCCTAACCCTAGAGTAACCCTAACCCTAACCAACCCTAACCCTAGAGAATCCCTAACCCTAACTAACCATAGCCCTAACTAAACCTAACCCTAACTAACCCTAACCCTAAGTACGAATGGAAATGTTTAGCTTTTGTTACCTGACATGTCAGAAATGCTCTATGCTACTGTGTTGGCTAAAAGGCTCATTTTGCTAACCCAGGGTCGGCAACCCGCGGCTCTCGACCTGCATCCAGCTCTTTAGCGCCGTCCTAGTGGCTCCCTGGAGCTTTTTCAAAAATATGAAAATGGAAAAAGATGGTGTGAATATATATTTAAAAAAAAAAAAATCTCTCTTCCTCGCCCTCCTGGGCGGTACCTCCTTCCTTCAGACCCGGGTCCTCTACCAGAGGCCTGGGAGTCTGAGGGTTCTGCGGAGGATCTTAGCTGTTCCTAGGACTGCGCTCTTCTGGACAGAGATCTCTGGTGTGGTTCCTGGTATCTGTTGGAGCCATCTACTCAGGTTGGGTGTTACTGCCCCTAGTGTCCCGATCACCACTGGGACCACTGGTGCCTTCATCCCCCACATTCTCTCCATCTCCTCCTTCAGTCCTCGGTACTTCTCCAGCTTCTCGTGTTCCTTCTTCCTGATGTTGCCATCATTGGGGATTGCTACATCTATCACCACCACTGTCTTCTGGTGTTTATCCACCACCACTATGTCAGGCTGGTTGGCCACCACCATCTTGTCAGTCTGGATCTGGAAGTCCCACAGGATCTTGGCCTGCTCGTTCTCCACCACTTTCGGAGGTGTCTCCCACCTGGTCCCTGGGACCTCCAGCCCATACTCAGTGCAGATGTTCCTGTATACTATGCCAGCCACCTGGTTATGCCGTTCCATGTATGCCTTGCCTGCCAGCATCTTGCACCCTGCTGTGATGTGCTGGACTGTCTCAGGGGCATCTCCACACCTGGGGTCTTGTCTGGTCTGGTAGACCCTGGCCTCTATTGCTCTGGTGCTCAGGGCCTGTTCTTGTGCAGCCATGATTAGTGCCTCTGTGCTGTCTTTCAATCCTTTGTCAGCCACTGGTATGTTTTCTCGATATCAGCCACTTCCTCAATTTGTCAGTGGTCCATTCCATGCATGGGCTTGTCCTTCCATGATAGCCCCTCAGGTTCCTCCTCCTTGGTGGGCTTTTGTTGCCTGAGGCATTCACTCAGCAGTGGGTCAGTGGGGGCCATCTTCTTGATGTATTCTTGAAGCCTTGTTGTTTCCTCTTGGACAGTAGTTCAGACACTAACCCTAACCATTACTAGTCCTCGGCCCCCTTCCTTTCGCTTTGTGTACAGCCTCAGGACACTGGACTTAGGGTGAAACCCTCCGTGCATGGTGAGGAGCTTCCTTGTCTTGATGTCAGTGGCTTGTATCTCTTCCAGTGGCCAGGGTATTATGCCAGCAGGGTATCTGATTACTGGCAGGGCATAGGTGTTTATGGCCTGGATCTTATTCTTACCATTCAGCTGACTTTTCAGGACCTGTATTAACCTCTGCAGGTATTTGGCTGTGGCTGACCTCCTAGCTGCCTCCTCGTGGTTACCATTTGCCTGTGGGATCCCCAGGTATTTGTAACTGTCCTGCACATCTGTGATGTTCCCTTCAGGTAGTTCAACCCCGTCAGTTGCGATCACCTTTCCCCTTCTAGATATCATCCGGCCACACTGACATCAAGCTTCGATTAAAGGTAGGGGCCATTAAATATTGTTATATAAATAGGTTCTTCTTGATATTTATTTTCTTGCTTTTCTGGTGGCTTTTTGGTTTAAACAGTGAAAAAATAAATATGAAACTAAAAGGTCTAATGAGTCAACATTTTAACCTCTCCTCCATTCTTCTGGTGAAAGTTGACATAAAAATGGAAATATAGAGAGGAATGTGGTAAAAATGTCACACAGGCCTTGACAAATATGCCAAAGTTCTCCAGCTTTCTCTCCAAGATGAGGGGCATCCAGTTACTATGGAGAAGTTAGTCGATCCTCTCAGAACGGCTCGCCACACTGGGCGCTGGCGTCACCTCGCTCTCCAAGAGTTGTTCCCCAAAAGTCTGTCAAAGCATGTGATAACGCACGGCAGCAACACTTCTGACAGATCCTCCAAAATATAGTTCACACAACCAAAAATCACACTCTTTATTCACAGCAACCTTAGAAGTATCACAAGTTGAGGAGGTCCTGAAGAGTCGGGTCAATTTATTAAACAACAGGTGACGCATCCATAACAAGAACGTGCAGTCGTGCATCGTTTGAAACCCTTTATCAGAGTTAATGTAAAAAACAGTATGTGCAGTGGCTTTAAGTGTGTGTGTGTGTGGTGTGTGTGTGTGTGTGATCACACATCTGGGTTAGGGTGTTGTCGATATTTGTGAATCGTCTTTTCAGCTGGAGCCCCAGATCAGAGAAGGCAGCCCTCTCCCTCCCCAACACTTTTCTTCCTTCTCTCATTAAAAATCGGCTCCTAATTAAATCCCACTTGAAAAGTCTTAAAGTCTCAGATTGATTCAATTTGCATTTCTGAACAGGGGGGGTGGGGGGGAGGACCCTCCTCTCCACCACCCACCCACCCAAATGTCTGTCCTAAGATGCTCCTGTTCTCTCCCTGCATGGGCCCCCCAGGGTGCCAGCAGAGTAGGAAGGCTGGATCGGAACATACATGTGTATATATACGTGTATATACATACATATATACATGTGTATATATACATACATATATACGGCATCACGAACGTGTCTCTGCAAACACGCCAGATGATTAGCATGAGCAAAGATATTCCTGTGCATGTAAGACAAAAGAAACAGTCGACAAAAGTACAGAAACAGTCAACAAGCAACGTGTGTGGAAATCCAAGAACACTCTAATAAAGAAAGCCACATTAAATAAAAGTAATAACTAACCCTACCCCTAACCTATTAAACCCTAACCCAACCCTAACCCTATTCCTAACCCAGTGAAATCAACAGTAACCCTAACCCTCTAACCCTAACCCTAACCCTAACCCTCCCACCTCTGACACCATGCATACAACTCCTAACCCTAACCCTAACTCTAACCCTAACCCTAAATCAACAGAAACTCTAACCCTATTCCTAACCCTATTCCTAACCCAACCCTAACCCTATTCCCAACCCTAACCCTATTCCCAACCAACTCTAACCCTAACCCTATTCCTAACCCTATTCCTAACCCAACCCTAACCCTATTCCTAACCCTATTCCTAACCCTATTCCTAACCCTATTCCCAACCCTAACCCTATTCCTAACCCTAACCCTATTCCCAACCCTAACCCTATTCCCAACCCTAACCCTATTCCCAACCCTAACCCTATTCCTAACCCTAACCCTATTCCTAACCCTAACCCTATTCCCAACCCAACTCTAACCCTAACCCTATTCCTAACCCTATTCCTAACCCAACCCTAACCCTATTCCTAACCCTAACCCTATTCCTAACCCTATTCCCAACCCTAACCCTATTCCTAACCTAACCCTATTCCCAACCCTAACCCTATTCCCAACCCTAACCCTATTCCCAACCCTACCCTATTCCTAACCCTAACCCTATTCCCAACCCTAACCCTATTCCTAACCCTAACTCTATTCCTAACCCTAACCCTATTCCCAACCCTAACCCTATTCCCAACCCTAACCCTATTCCTAACCCTAACCCTATTCCCAACCCTAACCCTATTCCTAAGCCTAACTCTATTCCTAACCCTAACCCCATCAAACCTGCTATCAGAGGCATCTGTAAATGAAAACAAAAGAATGTGACAGATTTAGTAAATACTTCTGTGATATTGTCTTTAGAATTCCAGTAAAGAGCAGATTTAACTTGTATTCTTGATGTTAGTAACTCTTATTTTGTGTCCACTGCTCTGATTGTCTCCATCAGTGCTGCTGTTAGTTAGTGAGGTTACTCAGTAGCTGTTTCTGTTGCCTGAGCAGCTGTTGCTTTATTGCCTCTATCATGATTATTACAAATGTTCACATGTTACTGAAGTAATTGCATCATTAAACCCTAACCCTAACTCTAACCCATTAAACCCTAACCTTAACCCATTAAACCCTTACTCTAACCCTAACTCTAACCCATTAAACCCTAACCCTCTAACCCATTAAACCCTAACCCATTAAACCCTAACCCATTTAACCCATTAAACCCTAACCCATTAAACCCTAACCCATTTAACCCATTAACCCTAACCCATTAAACCCTAACCCATTAAACCCTAACCCTCTAACCCATTTAACCCTAACCCATTAAACCCTAACCCTAACCCATTCAACCCTAACCCTAACCCATTAAACCCTAACCCATTAAACCCTAACCCATTCAACCCTAACCCTAACCCATTAAACCCTAACCCATTAAACCCTAACCCATTCAACCCTAACCCTAACCCATTAAACCCTAACCCATTAAACCCTAACCCAGGGAAAAGGAGCCTCTGCAGCTGCCTTTCAGCCTTCTTCTTTTCCCTAAAAGGGTTTATTTTTTAGGTTTTTCCTCACCCAGTTTAGGGGCCACGTCTGCAGATTTTTTAGTATTGACATGATCAGAAAGGATCAAATAAGTATTCAATTCTTCTCACTTTTTAAAGTATGTATATTACACGCAAAATTGCACCTGGAACTAATTGTCAGTTCTTAATCATTATCTAGCTCAGCATCACTGTAACTGTAATAGCCAATGTAGGGGGGGGGGGGATCGTTTGGACTAACAGACTGAAATTTAATGATTATTAAAGTGAAACTTTGAAAGCATGGAGAAGATTAAATAACCCACTGATGTCTGGGATATTTAGCCTTCTTTATAAAAAACAACACTGACCCCTACTGGTAGTAAGAGGATCACATAAAGTGATGAATACACTGTTCATTCGGATACCAAAAAGATAAAAACACTGTATAGCGCAATTTCTATGTTTGCATGTTCTCGAGCGTGCTGCTCAGGTGCGCGCTCGCGCGCGGATTGACTTTGATTCAATTAAAGCCGACAGGCGTGAAACGGGTCCAATCAGGCACGTGGACCCTGCCAATTAACCCGCTATTATCATATCCACATATGTATAATAAAAATATTTGAATACATTTTAAGAATAGCTAGACATATTTACATTTCTCGTGCTGAGACGTGCGCAGGTTGAAAATCAACTGATGTGGCATCATGTGGTGGCAATACCACAATGTGCCCACCAGGGGCAATACCACAATGTGCCCACCAGGGGCAATACCACAATGTGCCCACCAGGGGCAATACCACAATCTGCTCACCAGGGGGCTCCTCACAGTTTTGGGGAAAATGGCGGACTAACGCCTCGTCGCTAACGCTCTAAAGCAGGTAAACAAGAGTGGACAGCAAATCAGGCCCCGGGTGTGCTAATGCTAATATTTATAGTGAAGTGGCGGAGAAAGACCGGTCTAGCCTGAGCTATTACCCTTTAGAGAGAGTGAGTGTGTGTGTGTGTGTGTGTGTGTGTGTGTGCGCGCGCGTGTGCGCGCGACAGGGCAGACCGTCGCCTGCTGGACGTGGCGTTTCTGATCGGCTTTTATGAACGCCGGCTCACACGCACCGGCTCTCACACGCATCCGTGCACATGCAGCGCAGGAGAGGGCGGAGGGATCTCGTGTTCGCTGTGCGGTTTGAATGGAGCTCCACAACGTTGGATGCCGCCGCATTCTGGATGTAAACAAACCGGAGGTGATAAACAAGGGCGGCAGCAGGACCCGCAGCTTCCCGCCGTTCCTTCCCGGGGGAAAGACCTCCTCGCCGGCCCTCCCGACCTCCTCGCCGGCCCTCCGGACCTCCTCGCCGGCCCTCCCGACCTCCTCGCCGGCCGCTCTCACGCCGTCTCCCGGCCAGACGGAGAACCAGGAGCGGGCTGCTTTAGGTTGGACGCCATTCCTCTCGGTGGAGAAAAAGGCGCACTTTTATTGAAAAACGACATCATCCGTGAGGAGAAACGCAAAACGACGATGAAGTTTTAAGGTATGTAAGGAAATATTCAGCCTGACCTCTGAACCCCGTGATTGCTTTATTCGCTTTAAGATGTTGAAGCAGGTGATACATTTGTAACATTCCAGCTGGTTTTCTTGGTGTGGAAGCAAACTTCCTTTAATCTGGGGCTCAATCTTCCTCATTGTTTGACACGAATTCAACTTTTCCCTTCCTCTCCTCACTTTGGCTCATTTTGATCTTCACTATAGTGGCAACAAAGTCCACTTGCTTCTATTTAGGGTTAGTTTAGCCACTAATTTGGCCTAAGCGGTCCACAGCCCAAATATTCATCTTTTCTTCCCATCATAGATTAGATGTTGAGGACTTTGGCTTCCCTTTATAGCATAATTCCTCAAGGATTTAGTGAGATGTTCCATGAAACTCTTGTTGCTTCTTTCTTTTCAGGATCCCTCCAACAAGGTGAAGACTCTGTGATCATCATGTCATTTAATTGATGATTAATCCATAGTCACTGAGACGGAAGGTTTCCACCTCTAAATTGAGAAAAAAGCAGTAATATAATAGTTTTATTGCACGCCTCCATCGTTTATTCAGGCCTGCTCTGAAACGCTCTTTTACATTTCCATAAACTTTTCTCACATTTGCACTTTGTTAGTTGGTTGAAATATTGCTTTTTCCACACAATTGGGCCAATTCTTTTCACAATTTCACCCCCCCAGTTTCTCTCCACCTGTTTTGAAGGACGCCCCTGTGTTGTGAGCTTCGTCAGTATTACTGGAGTATGAGGAAACCTGCGCCACACAAACGTGAGGATTTGGCCTCACATCTTGTGTATTTGCGTTAAACTATATATGTTAATCGATTTATTTTACCATCTGGTAGCTCTAGAGTGGAAAGGTGACAGACAAATCAAGCATGCCCAGAGTGGAAGGTCCTCCCGAGTGTCCTCACAGCACCAAGGTAACTAATCTAACCGGGGTCAGGGTTAGGGTCAGAGTTAGGGGTCAGGGTTAGGGTCAGGGTCAGGGTCAGGAGTCCAGAAGCAAAATGTGCAGTGCCTTTCATTCAGGAAGATGGTCAATAATTAACACTTGTAAACAGTCCTTTTAAGCATACACGTATATTGTATACAAAATGCAGTTAATTGTAATGAGAGTTAATTGTAATAAGAGCAATGAATGTGTGTAATAGCTATGCTTTGCCGTGTTCTTCAGGCCATTTCAGTTGGGAGAAATACCTGAAAGAGACGGCTGCTATTGCTGCTCCATCTTCTTGCTTCAGACAGGTAATCATGCTTCCTCTTGATTTCGCTCACCTTTGCTGCGCCGCTCCACAACTCAGTTTCCCCCACCTTCACATAGAGCCCTGCACCTCCAATGAATGGGTTCAAAACGGGGATGAAGCTGGAGGCCCAGGACCCCCGTAACACCACATCGACCTGCATCGCCACTGTCGTGGGCTTGACAGGCTCACGTCTTCGGCTCAGGTTGGATGGGTCAGACAATAAGAATGACTTCTGGCGCCTGGTGGACTCCTCGGAGATACAGCCAATTGGCAGCTGTGAGAAGAATGGAGGCATGCTGCAGCCCCCCCTCGGTGAGCACATATGAACTTTACACTACTGACACTAATTACTAGTTTGGCTGGGAGCACAAAACACTTGTTTCAAGTTAATGCTTAAAAGTAACCTGGTGAAGCTTCTGTTGTTCCATAGAAAATGATTGTGGCACGTCACAATTTTAGGGTTAGGGTTGAGCCTAATTGCATATCTAAATCCCATAATCTATATTTGTGCTGCTTATAAAAGTATTATTTTCTTTGAGCTAGCTAATCAGGCTAATCAGTACTTCATGGAAGCAGAGGTTGTGTGTTTAACTTGGTCACCTTGGTGTTTGTAGCATCATTTGATCCAAAGCTCATGAAATTCAAATGAATCTTTGGTTTCCTCTTCAACAGGTTTCCGGCTCAATGCTTCATCCTGGCCCATGTTCCTCCTGAGAACATTAAATGGAGCTGAGATGGCGCCCTCTCGCATCTTTCATCAGGTAGGTGTGTCATGTCCCCGCAGATTCGCTGCTTCCAGAGAACAGTAGGATTTGTGTTATTTCTGTGCAGTTTCCTTACATAAAGGAACACACAGGTAATTACAAACTTGGCTTCATCGCCGATTTCCTTTTTCCACCTCAATGTTTCCCAGCAGGAGCCCCCCAGTCCAGAGAGGAACTACTTTAAAGTAGGCATGAAGCTGGAGGCTGTGGACCGTAAAAATCCCCACTTTATCTGCCCGGCCACCGTGGGTGCGCTGCGTGGCGCGGAGGTGCTGGTCACCTTTGATGGTTGGCAGGGGGCCTTTGATTATTACTGCCGCTTCGACTCACGCGACATCTTCCCTGTGGGCTGGTGCCACCTCACTGGAGACAACCTTCAGCCACCGGGCACTAAAGGTTTGGACCTACCAACACCACACTCACCCCATCAGACATTTTGGAACTGGGAGAAAATGCTTTTTGAGTTTTATTTTTTTCTAAATAAGCCATATGATGAGTGTCTGCTTGGAGAAAATGCTTTTTCATCTTCAGGCGATCTCACGTCTCAACATTCCACAGTTGATGTGGAATTTAAAAACAAATATTTCCAATATAGCGTTTCCCTATTCCTTCATGTTCTCACTGATTTAGCTGTTCTTTATATTCTTGCTCATTTTGAACAATACTCAATTGAATGCATTTAAGAGTTGTTGTTTGGCCTTTAAATCATGGATACAGTTATATATTTCAAGCATAATTTCAGCATATAGAGATGATACTTGTGTTTATTTATTCTTTAATTTAATATTCAATATGGTGTCTTAGATATTCCGGGCCAGCATGAGGAGCATGAGGCCTTGAGTAAGAGAACACACTTTGTCAGACCTAACCTGAAGTTATCGTGCACAATGACAACTGTTGTTAGAATTCCCAATATGTGAGGGAGTGGAAAAGTAAGGAGTACAACAGGAAGGAGGGACATGTGTTTACAGCCAGCCAGTGTTTTATGAAGGTCTGGCACTGACCCAGTTGGCAGACACGGATCCTGCCGTGGTAGAAATGAGCCTGGCTGCCCCACCACAGGCCTCTGGCACCCCTGGCCAACAGTCAGAGGAGCCGTCCCAGAGAAACCGAGAGATCTGGGCGATAGAGAAGATGGAGAGTAGAAGAAGAAAAACCAGACCTTTGCTGTGAATGGGGGACTCTTTATATTTATCTGTGGATGGTGGGAGGAGAAAAGGAAAGAGTTGAGCAAAAAAAGAGGAGCAGCTGAATCCAAGAGAAGCTACACAATGGTCGAGATATTTGGGCTCCTGTCAGGACTGTAAAGGTGAGTCAAGGCGGCACATTCAGCTCCACAGAGATTTAAAGCCGTTGGCACATCAGTGGTCGCCCATGTGAGCTCAACCAACAGAGATAGACCAAAGGAATATCAGGTTTGTGCAGTGCCAGCACTGCCATCTGCACTATGGATGTTAGCATCTCAAGCTGTCAGTGGTGTCTCTGTGCTAAAATGGTATATTAGCGCGCAGCTAATGATGAATGCAGTCACCTCGCAGGCTTTACGAAGGGTGGGAAACACACGCTTCTTAGCTCTCAGAGGCGTAAATGTTAACCAAATGCTAACTGAATCAAATCTAATCAAGTTAAGACTTTTCCAAAACCAAGGATTAAAGTAGTTCCCAATTTCAGAGCATGAAATCACATCACTGCCTCATGAAGCCGAAATACCGCTGGGGAAAAGATGTAAAAAAGACAGAAGAAAATAGTTGTTTCTCCAGCGTGCTAGAAAAGCTACATGTAATAAGACCTTTACCTGTGCTCAACCTTCTCCCTCCCTGGGCTTCCAGAGCAGAATCACCTGGACCTGAAAGGCCAGGTCTCTCCTCCCTCCTGGTGTTCATTTGAAAAGAACCCTTAAGCTGTCTGTTGCTTTGATATTGGCTGTGAGTTCCATTCTACTGATATCAGGCCGGTCGTCTGTCTTGCGTGAGATTTAGAGAAATGCTGCGTATCACCAAAAAATGTTGAAACATTTCAAGTCTCCTGACGGCCGGACATTCTGATGTGACCTCCAACCGTCTTTCTTTGAGAAGCACACTTGAGACTGAGATCCTTTGGCTTGGAATGACATGATGTTCAAGCTAGCAAGACTGTTTGTCCTCTGTTTGTGTGCTCGTGCCGTGCGCCGTAGCTTCCAAAAGAGATGCTTTTGGTCACAAGAGAAACGGCTGACAACCTTCCCTGTTGAAGCTCTTCATTTAACAGAAGATGTGTTCACTTTTGATTAAACTCTCATTTTTACTTGGATCCATGAAATGATTCTGATGGGTGGTCTGTAGTATCTGCCTTGTCTCGGGGTTTCCCACCTTTCGTACTGTGGAACAGTGACAGAGGGACGTTTGCAGAGCTTAGCTATGCACCCCAATCCCACTGCAGGCAGCAGACTTCCAGGTCAGAAAGGACGCCAGCCGGGGCGCAGAAAGACCAAGGTTGCGGATGCCTGGGGTCAGAAGACTTCGCTGTCGGGACTAGCTGGCCTCCGATCGACGAAAGATCCCGAGCCTGTCACCTTCCCCAAGAAACGAGGGCCCAGGCCAGGCAGTAAGGTATGATGCTGGACACATTGGCAGGCAGCCGTTGAGAACTCGACTGAGCATAATAATGAGGGCTGCACTGCATTATTGGGTTAGCTGCTGGAATACAAATGGAAAATGATTATAGACCTCCTAATCATGCTATAAAGCATAACTACATCTCAAAGAAAACACGTGTATCTGGAGGGAAAGTAGTGTTGTTGATGACTGTAGGCCCACTCCTGACATTTTACTCATTATATTTCAATTAACCATTTTGTTGTTTTCAACAACACAAATGACTTCCCATGATTGGCTGAGATGGAGTCCGATGACTTTTTGGAGGCAGCTTTCATCAGGAACTGCCACTGCTGGCCTCGCCCCTCCTGGAAAAACAGGCACCTGTCCATCTCCGGACATTGGTGCTTCTGGTCCGGTGTGGACCAGCTCCAACGTCAGACTAGCTCATGGTCGGCACATAAACTAGCTCAAGTCTCGGTGTGTGTCTCGCTTTTTTGTTTTGCTTTTGCGGGTGTCGGTATCGTGATGACGGTGGTGGGGAAGCTGTTGCTGGGGGAATCTGAACTGCTCCTTCAGCCCCACCCATAATCAAGTCAGTTTTTTTAATCGTTAGCCTAGACACATTGGCCAAAGCCTAGAGACAGAGACAAGCCGATATTTAGAGGGTTCAGTCATTCATTACTTATCATGTCGAGTGTCATTGTTATTAGGGGACTAGTGGTAGTAGGGCATGGTACCGGGACACCCTCAGAGGTGCCCTTGAGTAGGTGACAAACCCCCATACTGCACGCACAGGTCCCTGGATGTACTGGCCTGGGTGCACCTTGCCTCCAGCGCCATCCCTGTGACCCCGATTAAACCAGTCCATCAAAGAGAAAAGTCATTTTTGTTGTTTTATAATAACGGCTATTGGTGCTTCATCTATTATCATTATTAATATTGTTGTTATATTGACTATATCGTAGTGGTCGACCTCACTGTCTCCCCCTCACAGTTGAGTTGGGGAAAGAGAGCTGGCTGGCTGGAAGCTGTCATAGCTGGACCAGGGCGACCCAGAGGCAGACTACCCACCAACTGGGTGCAGAGAATAGCTGCCCAGCAGGCTCCGGCTTCAGGAGAACATATCAGAATCCCAAAGAAAAGAGGGCCTAAGCCAGGTCGCAAGGTACATGTGCACGTTGTCAGCTCGGAATTACCCAACCTTTAGTTTCATTACATTTTATTGACTGTACACTGTTGACAAATCCTAACTTCAGAGTCAGAAATCTGTCCAGTTATAGAAGGTTTGTCAATATTGAGTAGCATCTTTTTTGTGTATTTCTGAGCCCAACAATAAATGATCTAAATGTGTGTTTCTATCAAAGAGAAAAAGAGGCGTTGTGCCTAATCCAGTCCCCACGTCTCCAATGACAAGCACCCCAGAGCCTGGCGCCAGTACTGTGCCCCTGGACAATGCCACCATCCCCAAGTCTGCACTACCGGCCCCAACAGGTACACAACATCCACAGCCCATAATACACTGTACTGCACCGGCAGATGTGGGGTATGTGTAGGGTGGTATGCAAAAGTTATGGCACATCTGGTCAAACTTTCTGAAAAGAGGGAAGATGAAATGATTTCTAAGATGCATAAAGTTACAGAAAGCACATTCCCTTTTGGGGGTGCCGGGCCCCCTGATACGGGCCGTCCGCTCCCTGTTCGATCGGTGTCAGAGTCCGGTCCGCAGTGCTGCAGTAAGTCGAACTCGTTTCCGGTGAGGGTTGGTCTCCGCCAGGGCTGCCCTGTGTCACCGATTCTGTTCGTGACTTTTATGGACAGAATTTCTAGGTGCAGTCGTGGTGTTGAGGGGGTCCGGTTTGGTGACCTCAGGATCGGGTCTCTGCTCTTTGCAGATGATGTGGTCCTGTTGGCGTCATCGGCCCGTGACCTCCAACGATCACTGGATCAGCGACTGGGATGAGAATCAGCACCTCCAAATCCAAGGCCATGGTTCTGAACCGGAAAAAGGTGGAGTGCCTTTTCCGGGTCAAGGAGGAGATCCTGCCCCAAGTGGAGGAGTTCAAGTACCTCGGGGTCTTGTTCACGAGTGAGGGAAGAATGGAGCAAGAGGTCGACAGGCGGACCGGTGCGGCGTCCGCAGTAATACGGACGCTGCACCGGTCCGTAGGGGGGAAAAGATTTATCGGTCGATCTTCGTTCCTACCCTCACCTATGGCCATGACCTTTGGGTAATGACCGAAAGAACAAGATCACGGGTACAAGCGTCTGAAATGAGCTTCCTCCGTAGGGTGGCTGGGCCCTCCCTTAGAGAGGGGGAGAAGCTCTGCCATCCGGGAGGAGCTCGGAGTAGAGCCGCTGCTCCTCCACCCCCTGGACGCCTCCCTGGTGAGGTGTTCAGGGCATGTTCCTCTGGTACGAGGCCCCCGGGAAGACCCAGGACCCTCGACTGGTCTGGGAACGCCTGGGGATCCCTCCGGACGAGCTGGAGGAAGTAGCTGGGGGGAGGGAAGTCTGGGCCCCGCTGCTTAGGCTGCTGCCCCCGCGACCCGACCCCGGATAAGGGTTAGAGGGATGATGGATGGATGGATGGATGGATGGATGGATGGATGGATGGATGGATGGATGATAAACACCACAAGCCGACACTTGACACCATAATGTTTTATGAGATGTATGTTTTCTTGCCCTTATGACATGAACTGTTCTTGCTCCTGTTCCTGTCCCCGTCCCCTGTTCCTGTTCCTGTCCTTGTCCCTGCCCCTGTCTCCTGTGCCTGTCCCTGTTCTTGTTCCTGTCCCTGTGCCTGTTCTTGTCCCTGTTCCTGCCCCCGTCCCGTCCCTGTCCTTGTTCCTGCCCCTGCACCTGTCCCTGTCCTTGTTCTTGCCCCTGTTCCTGTCCTTGTCCCTGTTCCTGCCCCCGTCCCGTCCCTGTCCTTGTTCCTGCCCCTGCACCTGTCCCTGTCCTTGTCCCTGCACCTGTCCCTGTTCCTGCCGCTGTCCCCCGTCCCTGTGCATGTTTAACGTTTTGCCTTTTGGAGATTCTTTCATTTTCCCCTCGCCTAACTGTGACGTACATGAACAGAAATGTGGACCAGGGTTAGGGTTAGCATTAGGGTTAGTGGTAGGGTTAGCATTAGGGTTAGGGTCAGGGTTAGTGGTAGGGTTAGCATTAGGGTTAGTGGTAGGGTTAGCATTAGGGTTAGGGTCAGGGTTAGTGGTAGGGTTAGCATTAGGGTTAGTGGTAGGGTTAGCATTAGGGTTAGGGTCAGGGTTAGCATTAGGGTTGGTGGTAGGGTTAGCATTAGGGTTAGTGGTAGGGTTAGCATTAGGGTTAGTGGTAGGGTTAGCATTAGGGTTAGTGGTAGGGTTAGGGTCAGGGTTAGTGGTAGGGTTAGCATTAGGGTTAGTGGTAGGGTTAGGGTTAGGGTTAGTGGTAGGGTTAGGGTTAGGGTTAGTGCCTGAACTTTAGCGGGAGGACTGTATCTGTCACTACTAACCATCAGTTTTGGGTTCTCTGTCCCCTAGTTTGTGTTTATTTGAACAAATTTGGGAAGGTAGGACCCCATTTAGACCAGCAGCGGATTCAGCAGCTCCCGGACCACTTTGGGCCAGGCGGCGCCTCCTCGGTGCTCCAGCAGTGTGTTCAGGCCTTTGTGGACTCTGCTCATCATCAGGCCACTGCCTTTGGCTGCCTCAGGTCTGGACAAGGCGGTGGAATCATTTCAGGTGACTCCCTTTTTCAGCCGGGTATAAAACCAATGAATGTGCACGTCAGTTAACCTCACTTTTGTCCACCTAGCATATTTTGACCAGCAGCAGCACACCCTGACTCTGCCCACAGTCAGTAGCGTCACCTATGCACTCCGATTCCTGGAAAAACTCTGTCACAGCCTTCAGTGCGATCCTCTGTTTTGCAGCCAGCCTGTAGCCAGAGGAGGCGTGCACTCCGAGAGCCGTGCACACACACCGGGTGAGTGTTCCTGATTGGCTGAAGAGAGATTCACTCTGATGAGTGTGTGACCACATGGTGTGCAACAGTTAATCATATTAAAGGTGTATATGGTATATTTCATCATAGATCATAGAATCAAATGTTAAACGGTTTATGAGACCCAAAACTGGCACCTGAATGATGGCAGAGAAAAATGCAAATGAGTGGAGCTGTGAATTTGAAAGGCTTCATCAAGGCCCAGCAGAATAAAATAAAAATGTAGAAATACAATATATCTCTATGTCTAGTGTCAAGAATCTAAATGATGTTTAGATTCCTGAGAGAAAAGAGGCACCCGAATGAGGGAGAGGAAACTTCTAACTGTACCTGTGTCCCTTATCTGTGTTGGGGGGTTGGAGAGATGGTTTGGAGACCCTCATAACAGGCTCAGGTCAACGAGGCAAAGGTTAGGGTTAGAACAGTTGCCCCCTCAGAGGGTTAGGGTTAGAACAGTTGCCCCCTCAGAAGTTAGGGTTAGAACAGTTACCCCCTCAGAGGGTTAGGTTAGAACAATTACCCCCTCAGAGGGTTAGGTTAGAACAGTTGCCCCCTCAGAGGGTTAGGTTAGAACAGTTACCCCCTCAGAGGGTTAGGGTTAGAACAGTTGCCCCCTCAGAGGGTTAGGGTTAGAACAGTTGCCCCCTCAGAGGGTTAGGGTTAGAACAGTTACCCCCTCAGAGGGTTAGGGTTAGAACAGTTACCCCCTCAGAGGGTTAGGTTAGAACAGTTACCCCCTCAGAGGGTTAGGTTAGAACAGTTGCCCCCTCAGAGGGTTAGGTTAGAACAGTTACCCCCTCAGAGGGTTAGGGTTAGAACAGTTGCCCCCTCAGAGGGTTAGGGTTAGAACAGTTACCCCCTCAGAAGTTAGGGTTAGAACAGTTACCCCCTCAGAGGGTTAGGTTAGAACAATTACCCCCTCAGAGGGTTAGGTTAGAACAGTTGCCCCCTCAGAGGGTTAGGTTAGAACAGTTACCCCCTCAGAGGGTTAGGGTTAGAACAGTTGCCCCCTCAGAGGGTTAGGGTTAGAACAGTTGCCCCCTCAGAGGGTTAGGGTTACCTCCTGCCTCCTTACCTCCTGCCCTAACCCTGACCCTTTACCTCCTTCCCTAACCCTAATCCTGACCCTTTACCTCCTGCCCTAACCCTAACCCTGACCCTTACCTCCTGCCTCAACCCTAACCCTGATCCTTTACCTCCTCCCTAACCCTGACCCTTTACCTCCTGCCAACCTAACCCTGACCCTTTACCTCTGCCCCAACCCTAACCCTGACCCTTTACCTCCTGCCCTAACCCTAACCCTGACCCTTTACCTCCTGCCCTACCCTAACCCTGACCCTTTCCTCCTGCCCCAACCCTAACCCTGACCCTTTACCTCCTGCCCCAACCCTGACCCTTTACCTCCTGACCTAACCCTAACCCTGACCCTTTACCTCCTGCCCCAACCCTAACCCTGACCCTTTACCTCCTGCCCCAACCCTAACCCTAACCCTTTACCTCCTGCCCTAACCCTAACCCTGACCCTTACCTCCTGCCCCAACCCTAACCCTGACCCTTTACCTCCTGCCCTAACCCTAACCCTGACCCTTTACCTCCTGCCCCAACCCTAACCCTGACCCTTTACCTCCTGCCCCAACCCTGACCCTTTACCTCCTGACCTAACCCTAACCCTGACCCTTTACCCCCTCCTGCCCCAACCCTAACCCTGACCCTTTACCTCCTCCCCCCACCTCCTGCCCCAACCCTAACCCTGACCCTTTACCTCCTGCCCCAACCCTAACCCTGACCCTTTACCTCCTGCCCCAACCCTAACCCTAACCCTTTACCTCCTGCCCTACCCTAATCCTGACCCTTTACCTCCTGCCCCAACCCTAACCCTGACCCTTTACCTCCTGCCCTAACCCTAACCCTGACCCTTTACCTCCTGCCCTAACCCTAACCCTGACCCTTTACCTCCTGCCCTAACCCTAACCCTGACCCTTTACCCCTCCTCCCCGACCCTAACCCTGACCCTTTACCTCCTCCCCGACCCTAACCCTGACCCTTACCTTTACCTCCTGCCCTAACCCTAACCTGACCCTTTACCTCCTGCCCCAACCCTAATCCTGACCCTTACCACCTCCTGCCCCAACCCTAATCCTGACCCTTTACCTCCTGCCCCAACCCTAACCCTGACCCTTTACCTCCTGCCCCAACCCTAACCCTGACCCTTTACCTCCTGCCCCAACCCTAACCCTAACCCTGACCCTTTACCTCCTGCCCCAACCCTAACCCTGACCCTTTACCTCCTGCCCTAACCCTAATCCTGACCCTTTACCTCCTGCCCTAACCCTGACCCTTTACCCCCACCCTCCTGCCCCAACCCTAACCCTAACCCTGACCCTTTACCTCCTGCCCCAACCCTAACCCTGACCCTTTACCACCTCCTGCCCTAACCCTAACCCTGACCCTTTACCTCCTGCCCCATCTCAGTCTCATCTCAGTCTCAACTGCAGACAGGAAGTGTCCCTCTGAGCTGGTTCAGCACAATTTCACAGGTCGGAACAAAGATGAAGATTCAGAAGAAATCAGTGATTATCACAGTTGAATTTAAGCCACGGTCTACTCTGATCTACTCTGATCTACTCTGATCTAATCTAATCTACTCTGATCTAATCTACTCTGATCTACTCTAATCTACTCTGATCTAATCTAATCTACTCTAATCTACTCTGATCTACTCTGATCTAATCTACTCTGACCTAATCTACTCTGATCTACTCTGATCTAATCTAATCTACTCTGATCTAATCTAATCTACTCTGATCTAATCTACTCTGATCTGATCTAATCTACTCTGATCTAATCTAATATACTCTGATCTAATCTACTCTGATCTAATCTAATCTACTCTGACCTAATCTACTCTGATCTACTCTGATCTAATCTAATCTACTCTGATCTAATCTAATATACTCTGATCTAATCTACTCTGATCTAATCTAATCTACTCTGATCTAATCTACTCTGATCTAATCTACTCTGACCTAATCTACTCTGATCTACTCTGATCTAATCTAATCTACTCTGATCTAATCTAATCTACTCTGATCTAATCTAATATACTCTGATCTAATCTAATCTACTCTGATCTAATCTAATATACTCTGATCTAATCTACTCTGATCTAATCTAATCTACTCTGATCTAATCTACTCTGATCTATCTACTCTCAATCTACTCTGATCTAATCTAATCTAATCTACGCTTTTTCTTTGGGGCCTGACGAGTCGTGACAGAGATGTAATGAGGTTCTTTTAATGGTGTTTTTAAAGACATTGATGACGCATTTATTCACTAATTAAGTGTTTCATTTGTAATTATGTGCTGCAGGCATTAGATTGGGGGCCTAGCCTAGCCTAGCCTAGCCTAGCCTAACCTTGTGGCGTGTCTTCAGGGGTTATCAGGGTCCAGGAACGCCCACAGCCTGGTGGCGGAGACCCCACCCTCTGGACAGTCGATGATGTCATGCGCTTCATCAGAGAGAGTGACCCTTTGCTGGCCCCCCATGCTGACCTTTTCAGAAAACATGTACGTTTATAGAGAGCGCTCCTCTGAGCCCTGTGCTTCCATCCCTTCAGAGATCGCTGACCTTTTTCCTCTCTGCTGCAGGAGATTGACGGCAAAGCCCTGCTGCTGCTGCGTAGCGACGCCATGATGAAGTACATGGGTTTGAAGCTCGGCCCTGCGCTCAAACTCACGTTCCACATTGACAAGCTCAAACAGGCTTGAGGAGATTCCTCCTATCTTAACAAATTCTGAAGCTCTCAACAGCCGCTCAGCCAGTGAGGAAGATTTCTTCTGTGTAGCACGACCCAGCCTCGAGGCAGCAGGACATTTTCTAGGGTTCAATAAAAGTTGGGTTACTTGATGGCTCCTGACCATTTTACGGTGTTTTTATGTTCCAGTTGGAGTAACCAGCACATTTCTTATTCGTATGGAGGAATTTCTGTATGTTTGTGATGTTTTTAAGCTCTTGGTGTGGCATAAGTTAGAGATTAGTCAACCCTACACTAGCACTACATGCATCCCCATAGCAACTGAAATGGTAGTTATGGGATTAAAAATGTATTGCAAAAGAAGAAGCACTAATAATAATGCTGTTGAGTAAATACAGCCATGGGCAAATGTCTTTACTGCTCCTATTTTGGTAACTGTCATTGTTATTTCTACTTTTTAAATTTTATACTATATCATTAGAGCTCCTACAGGCAGAGCCTTATGATACTTAATGACGTTCAATAAATATTTAATAATTTAAATTTGGGCTCATTTTGTCCTTCGGCAGTTTGTAATTACGTTTTCGATAGTTCGCCAGCAGGTGGCAGCACAGTGCTGCGCACGAGTCTGCCTCCTGTTTCTCAATGGCCGCCGGTCACGTGTTGAAGCCCGTGGTCACGTGTTGAAGCCCAGGCTAACCTGCCAGGTATTTTTACACCATGCAAAGGTTCTATACTTCATGTACATACTTGTCAACATGTGGCCTCCTCAGCACAGGTTTTGTGCCACGATGTGCTTATTTATTTTTTTCGATTATTTAAAGGTCCGATCTGTTTTTGATGCCATTTCTAGTAAATATGTGTGTCGTCGTTTCTGTCCATTGGCTGTCCATCTTGTACAAAAAACAAAAACCCTCTATTGAATTAACAACAGCAAAAAAGGCTGAATCCTTGGTTTGAAAATACGTTTTTGCTGTAAATCCTGATGTAAAACTAGATTCCACTTCAAATGTGAGTATGAATGCAGGTCTGTGTTTGAGACAGCACATGATTCCCAGTCTGGCCCGAGTCTTCATCCTTGGAGCGCCTGGATGAAGTGTGATTACAGCTAAAGTGCTTCTTGGTTCTTCTGAGGAGCTAGTTTTTAAACTTATGACACCACAAATTTGACTTTCTTTTTTTCTGAAGAGAAAAAAAGGCTTACAAAATCAGACATAAAAATGGAATTGAGTACACTTGTAGGGTGTACACGCATGTGTAGTGTTTTACTCCACGGTTGTGTCTTAATGTTGTGAAACTTTAGGGGAAATCTGCTTGTGAGATTAAACCATAGCCTCCAACAGCTGTATGAAGAAAAAAGAGAAGTGTGACAGTTTCGGTGTGCCTGAAAGGAAGTTTTGTGGCCTCGTCGTTTAGTCATAACGATGAGAAAAACAACTGTATTGCTTGAGCTGTCACCCTAGCAAAATGTGGCTGCACACTGTGCACCCACGACTGGTTCCTGGCTAGTTTTAAGACAATGCCATTGATACTATTGCCAGAACGCTACTATCTCATTGGTCAACAGCGAACTAAAGCTATCGGGTTAAAGAAGCAAATCATGCTGTAGGGAGATAAAGCAAATCCTTTAAACAACATACATGTCCTGAAGTATTCCTGATATCCACCCCAAAGCTCATCCTTTTATCCACTGGCGGTCCTGAGAACCAGCAGGTGTCTCCGGGTTCAAAAACAATTAGTTTAGAGAATATGGAGCTTTTCCATGTAATACTTGTAAATCCTGACAAAAGCTGCTCTCCAGCATTTGATTAATCTGCATCCTATAGCTGGTTGTTCTGTCTTTGCTAGCATGTAACCGTCACCAGATTAGGCTTAAATCTAACGAGGACGTTACACAGTAACCAGAGCTTCCCTGCGTGGTGCCAAAGAGCCTCTGGCAGAGTTTAGATGATTCCCTGGGAATGGTTGAACGGCTGGAACGAAGGCAGGGAACAGTGGCGTCACATGTTGCTGCCATCAACAGAACATTTCATGTTTTGAGCCTAAAGGGGGGTAATATTTGCATTATGTGATGCAGGTGCACATATCAACGACTTCTGGGTGGTCCGTTTGTTTTCCTGCTGAAAATAAATAAAATTGCAAAATGCTACTGTACAAGAGAAAAAACTGCTTCAACCCCTAAAACTACCTAACATCTACGAATTTGGGAAAAAAAAGACTTGAGAGTTTGACCAAGGCTTATTACAAAGTGGGTCTATGGCTGAAGAGCCCAGCTCTGCTCAAGCCTTCGATATGTTCTTCGATATGTTCCTCATTCTCAGGACATCGTTGAGCTACGCACGAACACAGGAAAGGGTGCAAGGAAATAAATGATTTAGACGTCCACTTCAAAGAGCTGGCAAGCCATTGGAGCCCGGATTTGGGGGGGCTGAAGAAATTCAAAGTTGGGGAAGTTTAGGGGAGGAGCTGCCAGTCACGAGGCAACGTCGGGGTCACCTGCCCCCACGTGCCTGAATCAGCCTTAGCTGTAAAATGTACATTAAAATATCCAACGCCAAACTATAGAACTGGGATAACAGAGAACTGGGATAACTGGTAGAACTATAGAACTGGGATAACAGAGAACTGGGATAACTGGTAGAACTATAGAACTGGGATAACTGACTGGCTCCCTTTGTGGTATCCTGGCGCCCTGCTTGTTCTGGGCTTTATGTTCTGTAGAGTCGAGCCCATCTGACCCGGTTCTCCTCAGGCCCGGGAATGTGACCCCAGGGTTTGTGTCCCAACCTCCTTGATGAGTTTCCGTGGTCTTCAAATTGTTTCTCACCGTAAAAGAGATCCTGACATTTTTCTCCACCTCACAGCTTCTACCAGGACGGAAGTGTTGGTTGGTGACATCATGTTGAGAGTTCAGGGTGGAGCTGGAGAGGCTGAAGAAGAGAGCTCAGGGTGGAGCTGGAGAGGCTGAAGAAGAGAGCTCAGGGTGGAGCTGGAGAGGCTGAAGAAGAGAGCTCAGGGTGGAGCTGGAGAGGCTGAAGAAGAGAGTTCAGGGTGGAGCTGGAGAGGCTGAAGAAGAGAGCTCAGGGTGGAGCTGGAGAGGCTGAAGAAGAGAGTTCAGGGTGGAGCTGGAGAGGCTGAAGAAGAGAGTTCAGGGTGGAGCTGGAGAGGCTGAAGAAGAGAGTTCAGGGTGGAGCTGGAGAGGCTGAAGAAGAGAGTTCAGGGTGGAGCTGGAGAGGCTGAAGAAGAGAGTTCAGGGTGGAGCTGGAGAGGCTGAAGAAGAGAGTTCAGGGTGGAGCTGGAGAGGCTGAAGAAGAGAGCTCAGGGTGGAGCTGGAGAGGCTGAAGAAGAGAGCTCAGGTGGAGCTGGAGAGGCTGAAGAAGAGAGTTCAGGGTGGAGCTGGAGAGGCTGAAGAAGAGAGTTCAGGGTGGAGCTGGAGAGGCTGAAGAAGAGAGCTCAGGGTGGAGCTGGAGAGGCTGAAGAAGAGAGTTCAGGGTGGAGCTGGAGAGGCTGAAGAAGAGAGCTCAGGGTGGAGCTGGAGAGGCTGAAGAAGAGAGTTCAGGGTGGAGCTGGAGAGGCTGAAGAAGAGAGCTCAGGGTGGAGCTGGAGAGGCTGAAGAAGAGAGTTCAGGGTGGAGCTGGAGAGGCTGAAGAAGAGAGCTCAGGGTGGAGCTGGAGAGGCTGAAGAAGAGAGTCAGGGTGGAGCTGGAGAGGCTGAAGAAGAGAGCTCAGGGTGGAGCTGGAGAGGCTTCAGTCCGCCCGTCTGGCCTCTGTGGCAGGTCCGTACGAGGACAACGTTGCCCTTCACTGTTGGTAGCTCCTTAGCCATTAAAAACCTCTTCCTTTCATTTAGCCGGCGGAAGGTGCTTGCTGTGTGGCATGCAATTATGGGATGCATGCGGGACGGCGTCCTGACCCTGTGCTAGTTGCCAGATCAGCTCATCAGATTTGCAGCAACCATGCGAGCTGCAAACGTTAGCTAGCTTTAACGTTAGCTAGCGTTAGCTGTGCCAAACCGATGCTGTGAAGCCACGATAGCAGATGTTCGAGGCTGCCTTTTGGACTCAACGCTGGTCTTTAACCCATTTTACTGAAACCAGCCCAGTCAAGGTTGATTCCACCGTTGAGCAAAACACTGTTTCTGCTTTGGAATGACAACATTGTGCTCAACCCCCCCAAAATCACCACTCTCAACGATTCCTTTCTTGTTAATGTGACAAAGTAAATATGGTGATGCCCAATCAAGAGGTTTCACACCCTCGTGGCCCAAAACTGTGCCAGCGACTTTAGAGAATCACTGTTTTACCTCAGCGGGACGTTTTTGTTCACCTGCTGAAGCCCATTTCTCCAGCCGCCCACTGGAGAAACAGCAGCACCATCTTGTCCAGTGGAACTCGTTAAGGCCTTGATTAATGCGCACTTTAACGCTGCTCTCTCCTCCCGACCGCACGTCTAAACTCAAACGCTGGAGACCAACCAGTCTAAAGTATACTGCCTTTTTTCCCCCACATAGAATGTCACAAAGAAAATGATGCATTTGTTTAAAGCAGGAGTTTTTGACTATATTCTTACAAGACATAAATATATCTTTTGATACATTTCTACAAAAGGCTTGAAAGAAACCAGGATTTTAACATCAAGCTGAGGTTAGCTTTAGCGCTTAGCAGGCGCCCCACCGCCCGGGGGAAGAACCGTACAATGAATAAAAAAAAACAGGTCACACTTCTATCCAGGTCATCTTTATTGATCCTCCATACCCCTCCTCACAAAGAACCACCGCCCAAAAATTATCTACAAAAAAAGGCAGGGGACAATCTAAATAACCAATAAATAACAATCTGCGCGATTAAGGCGGTTCTGCACCTCTGATAGAACACAACAGCGCGGACACAACAGCTTCTTACAGTACAAGCAGGTCTGAGAACGTCACATTTAGGAAGAAAGCTCTTAAAAAAGTGACCTGAGGTTGAATGAAAACATGGGACAGGACAGAGAAAGAAAAGAGGCTCCTTTTGGTGACGTTCAGATTCAGTCTCGAAACCAAAAAAACAACAGTGAACTTTCATTTTCTGCCCCGACTCTTGGAAACAAATCAAATCTGATCGTAAATGGATCCAGTGATCTCCAGTTGATCTGACGTCCCAGGCAGGAATAAATAAACTGGTGGTTCTGGTGACTCCAGGCGACGCTGCTACAGTGTTGATGGTTGCAGATTCTCAGTGTTTCTTCATTACATTCATGTCCAGGTTGTTCCATCCAGCATCTGGCCACGAGTGCGTCCGTACCTCAAGCACCGTGTGACATCACCCTGGAGATATCCAGAGTTCTCCTCACTGTAGCAACTTGGCTTTCTTGTACAAGGACGTGCTCACAAATCTAAAAAAAAAAAAAAAAAAGCACCGTCTTTCACCCTGGAAAATCTGGACTCCAAATCCTCACTTTGGCCTTTGGAAAACCAGGTCCCAGATCAGCAAGTAACAGTGCTGGGCTGCTGTTTGCTGACAAAGTCTGAGATAAAGTCAAACTCATTCTGTCCCAGAAAGAGTTCTGGCAGCTCTTGGACCCGGTCTAAGCCGAGCTCCATGACCAAAGAGGTCAAGACGTCCTCGTCAATCATGTCAGCGTCCATTCCATTCAGGGCCAGCGTTGGCCCAGCCATGTGCTGCATGCTAACCAAATGGGTCGGGTTCATGCGGTACTGGGCTGTGGCCCCCATGTGGTTGGCGGCCATAGGCCCCAGTGGGTGTCCGTGGTACTGCGTGTTCAGCTTCTGGAGCTGCATGCTGGCCATGAGCTGCTGAGACGTGAGTCCCCCGTTCATGAACTGTTGCTGGTGCTGCTGCTGCTGCTGCTGCTGGTGCTGCTGCTGTTGCTGCTGTTGCTGGTGCTGCTGCTGTTGCTGGTGCTGCTGCTGTTGCTGGTGCTGCTGTGCGTGCACGTGATGCTGCTGCTGCTGCTGCTGAGGATGATGATGATGATGATGATGCTGCTGCTGCTGCTGCTGCGGCTGCTGCTGCTGCCCGGTGTAAATCATGTTACTGGATGTCATATGGTGGTGGCCCACCTGGGCCCCACTCATGGGTCCACCCACCAGGCCCTGCCGTTGCCTCATAGTGGTTTCAATGGTGGCCTGGGCACTGCCATAGTGCATCATCTGACCACCGGGCAATGTCCTCACGCCCTGCTGGGCGGCGTGCTGCTGGTGACCTGCCTGCATGCCACCGTTCATGCCCATCCTGTAACCGTGGAGACTGGCACCAGCCGAGTTGTGATTGATGGGCATCATCATATGGTCTGCCATCTCTCCTGAGCAGAGTAAACACGCGATTAGAAGTGGCGAACAGACAAACAGCACGAGCACGAACAATCGCAGCTCCAGTTCACGCCTCAACTCACGTGATTAATCCCCATCGAGCTGGAAATTTCAGATTAGCACCAAGGTTCCTAGCCTACACCTGGCTCTCGGCTCTCTCGAGCCACCGAACAAACGCCCCGGGTGGGTTTCCAGACTCGGAGACATTGTTTTGTGTGCGTGATTTACGCACGAAGCATCGCTGAAATTAAAAACGCACACGCGGCTCTTCTGTCTGTCATGCACGACAGTGCGAGTGGGATTTCAATGAAAGCAACATTTGACGCACGCCAGCGCGTAACAAAGAAGCCTGACATCATGCGACATCTCTCCAGCAGCTGAATCACCACATTTGGAACCAGGCTCGGACACGCGCGGCTTTCGCTCTTTTGTCTCTTTATTGGACCCTTTTCATCCCATAATCTCCAACTGTGGCATCATGTTGGACACCAGAGAGATTTTCAAGACAGGAGAGCGCGAACAATGGAGCAGGAGCAGCCGCTCGGAACACGAGCCCCAACCAGAAAAACGCCAAATTTCACAGTCAGAAATGGAGGATACAAATCACTCACCCTGCTCCTTTTTCACAAAGTTACGCGACTTTGCGTCTATCGACGCACTTCCGTGCACAGCGAAGCTCCTCTGGATCTGCTCGGGATACTCCTTAAAGCTTCATGCTCACGCGGGGACGGCGCACAAAGACTGCCGCATCAGACCTGCTCACGACTGCCTGGTTTCTGGGTCAACTCGGAGATTATGAACATCTAAAAGCTGCGAGGTGGAGCCTCGTCCTGCGCGTCTTTGTTCCGATTGGCCCCGTTTCACACAATTGTGCAGGGGCGTAGAGAGAAGGGCTGTGACGCACGAGCCAATTTAACCCCCCCCCCCCCCTTTTATTTTGGCATCTTGTTCGTCTAAAATAGTCGCAGAAGTTTGAAAACAGCCATAATTTCACCATTCATCGAACCTGGTGTAATATTGAATCCAGATATTGTTCAGTGTTTCTATAGTCCGGATATCGACGCAGAGCCGGGTTTCATGTTCTGTTTGGTCCACTGGCCTGAGTGTGAGTATGTGGACTAGTCCTCCTGTGGGGGACTAGTCCTCCTGTGGGGGACTAGTCGTCCTGTGGTGGACTTGTCGTCCTGTGGTGGACTAGTCCTCCTGTGGGGGACTAGTCCTCCTGTGGGGGACTTGTCGTCCTGTGGTGGACTAGTCCCCCACAGGAGGACTAGTTGTCCTGTGGGGGACTAGTCGTCCTGTGGGGGACTAGTCCCCCACAGGAGGACTAGTTGTCCTGTGGTGGACTAGTCCTCCTGTGGGGGACTAGTCCTCCTGTGGGGGACTTGTCGTCCTGTGGTGGACGAGTCGTCCTGTGGTGGACTAGTCCCCCACAGGAGGACTAGTTGTCCTGTGGGGGACTAGTCGTCCTGTGGGGGACTAGTCGTCCTGTGGTGGACGAGTCGTCCTGTGGTGGACTAGTCCCCCACAGGACGACTAGTCCTCCTGTGGGGGACTAGTCATCCTGTGGGGGACTAGTCGTCCTGTGGTGGACGAGTCGTCCTGTGGTGGACTTGTCGTCCTGTGGTGGACTAGTCCTCCTGTGGGGGACTAGTCCTCCTGTGGGGGACTTGTCGTCCTGTGGTGGACGAGTCCCCCACAGGAGGACTAGTTGTCCTGTGGGGGACTAGTCCTCCTGTGGGGGACTAGTCCTCCTGTGGTGGACTAGTCCTCCTGTGGGGGACTAGTCCTCCTGTGGTGTATCATTGAGTCAAGTCCGATTGTCCGTTCTGGGCTACTGTAGAAACGTGGAGCACCACACTCACTCACTCACACACACACACACACACACACACACACACACACACACACACACAAATCTGTCTAGTTTTCAAACTTGATCTCAAAGAGTGAGTCATTCACTTGATGGATGATGGGTGGATGGATGGATGATGGATGGATGGATGATGATGGATGGATGATGGATGGATGATGGTGGATGGATGATGGATGATGGATGATGGGTGGATGGATGATGGGTGGATGGATGGATGGATGGATGATGGATGGATGGGTGGATGGATGATGGATGATGGATGGACGGATGGGTGGATGATGGATGGACGGATGGGTGGATGATGGATGGATGGATGGATGGATGATGGTGGATGGATGATGGGTGGATGGATGATGGATGATGGATGGATGATGGATGGACGGATGGGTGGATGATGGATGGATGGATGGATGATGATGGATGGATGGATGATGGATGGATGGATGATGATGATGGATGGATGATGGATGGATGGATGGATGGATGATGGTGATGGATGGATGGATGATGGGTGGATGGATGATGGGTGGATGGATGGATGGATGGATGATGGGTGGATGGATGGATGATGGATGGACGGATGGGTGGATGATGGATGGACGGATGGGTGGATGGATGGATGATGGATGGATGATGGGTGGATGGATGATGGATGATGGGTGGATGGATGATGGATGCTGGATGGATGGATGATGGATGGATGATGGATGGATGGATGGATGATGGATGGATGGATGGATGATGGATGGATGGATGGATGGATGATGGATGATGGATGGATGGATGATGGATGGATGATGGGGGGTTATGGGGGGGCAGAGGAACGGGGCTTTTTCTGTCCCTCCTGGCTGCAGCAGCACTATAACGACTGTGATGGACGCTTGACCACCTGCTTTTGTGAACACTGGATGGTTCCATGCGTCCCTGTCCATGCACCCATGCGTCCCTGTCCATGCGTCCCTGCCATGCGTCCCTGCCCATGCGTCCCTGCCCATGCGCCCATGCGTCCCTGTCCATGCGCCCCTGTCCATGCGTCCCTGCCCATGCGTCCCTGCCCATGCGCCCATGCGTCCCTGTCCATGCGTCCCTGCCCATGCGCCCATGCGTCCCTGTCCATGCGTCCCTGCCCATGCGCCCCTGCCCATGCGTCCCTGCCCATGCGTCCCTGCCCCTGCCCATGCGTCCCTGTCCATGCGTCCCTGCCCATGCGTCCCTGCCCATGCGCCCCTGCCCATGCGTCCCTGCCCATGCGCCATGCGTCCCTGTCCATGCGTCCCTGCCCATGCGCCCATGAGTCCCTGCCCATGCGCCCCTGCCCATGCGCCCCTGCGTCCCTGCCCATGCGCCCATGCGTCCCTGTCCATGCGTCCCTGTCCATGCGTCCCTGCCCATGCGTCCCTGCCCATGCGCCCATGCGTCCCTGTCCATGCGTCCCTGCCCATGCGCCCATGCGTCCCTGTCCATGTGTCCCTGTCCATGCACCCATGCGTCCCTGTCCATGCGTCCCTGTCCATGCACCCATGCGTCCCTGTCCATGCGCCCATGGGTCCCTGCCCATGCGTCCCTGTCCATGCGCCCATGGGTCCCTGCCCATGCGTCCCTGCCCATGCGTCCCTGCCCATGCGCCCCTGCGTCCCTGCCCATGCGCCCCTGCCCATGCGTCCTGCCCATGCGTCCCTGTCCATGCGCCCCTGTCCATGCGCCCCTGCCCATGCGCCCCTGCGTCCCTGCCCATGCGTCCCTGTCCATGCGCCCCTGTCCATGCGCCCCTGGGTCCCTGCCCATGAGTCCCTGCCCATGCGCCCCTGCCCATGCGTCCCTGCCCATGCGTCCCTGTCCATGCGCCCATGGGTCCCTGTCCATGCGCCCTTGGGTCCCTGCCCATGGTCCCTGTCCATGCGCCCATGGGTCCCTGTCCATGCGCCCTTGGGTCCCTGCCCATGGGTCCCTGCCCATGCGCCCATGCGTCCCTGTCCATGCGCCCCTGCCCATGCGCCCCTGCCCATGCGTCCCTGTCCATGGTATGATGGACTATCTGAACAATATGTCTGCAGCCTGATACGACCAACGAGGATTTTAAATTGAAGTCAGGGACAGAAGCTCCTCATGGCAGCGTCTCTATTGGAGAGGACATCAATGTTCCCACTGATGTCCACACGTTTGGGATTTGGGGGGAAGATGTGCATTTAGGGGTTTTCTAAAGGGGACTAGACTTTAGGGTATACTTCAGTTGTGCACGTGTACTTTTATGTGCATTTAGCCCTTTATTGATTTGGACGCTGTGTTTAAGTGTACATGTGAATTTTATTGCACCAAGAAAGAGGGGACCCTCTTCACCGTTGTAAAACATCCCATAAACTGCTGAAATTGCAGGATGCGTATCGGCCTTTGCAGTTTTTACTCCTTAAATTACCTTATCGAAATAAACTTTTCAAAATAATAAATGTAACATTTGAATGACATATCCTAGGTTCCATAAATGGAATATTGTGAATGAAAATGATTCCAGTGGAATTCATCCATTCTTTTTGGCATTTGTGGTGGCGGATGGGCTCGGACTTCTGTCCCGTTTCTCCAACACTTTTGGGGAGATCCTTCGATGCTCTTGGGCCCACTGCCACACAGATCCAGCATGTCCTTGCTCTTTCCAGAGGCCTTCTCTTGGTGGGATGTGCACAGAAAACCTGTCTAGGAAGACCTCCAGGAGACATTCTAACCAGATGATGGAACCTCCTGATGTGGCAGGGCCACATCTCAACGGTGAGCCCCCCAGATGAGCAAGCTTCTCTCGAAGGGAGCAGAAGAAACAGACCTTGTTATGACCTTGTTCTTTCAGTCATTGCCCACAACTTGTGACTTTTGGTGGGTAAATCAAGCGGCTTGCCTTTCAGTTTGCCTTCTTTACCGTGACGGACCAGGGCAAAGGCCACATCACTGCTGATGCCTCACCCATCCACCTGGGGATCCTAGGGATCCAGGGGATCTAGGTGGATGGGTCAATCACTCGTGAACAAGACCAGAAGAATTCTTACTCTTGGGGCAGAAAACCCCGACTCTGCTCTTCTCTGACTGAGGACCCTGGTCTAGGATGTGGGGGCGTGGACCCCATCCCCTCTTCTCCACATTAGACAGCGAACTGCTCCTTTGGCCTGAAGAAGCAACACAAAAAAATGGCCCAAATGTTGTTATTAACAAAATAAAGGAAGAGTGGTCCGTCCAGACCCTAACTAGTAACCCAGTGAGGCTTGAATTTGGAATGATACTGAAAATTGAATGAAATCACACGCTGATTCAGCTTCAGGAGTGTGTTTGTCCTCCACATGCCAGCCAGCACTGCCTACAGTATCTAGCAATGCTCTTGGTGGGACTAACCCTAACCCTAACCCTAACCTAACCCTAACCTACCCTAACCTAACCCTAACCCTAACCCTAACCCTAACCTAACCTAACCTAACCCTAACCCTAACCTAACCCTAACCTAACCCTAACCTAACCCTAACCCTCCTGTGGATCCACTCCCAGTCCTCGATTGAAGCATCCAGGATGGACGAGTCAGTGAGAAAAGATGCCAGTGACCCACTACACACTCCAACCTGTGGCTCACCACGCCATGTCAGGAACATTAATTCCTCATGCTAGTGTCATGTAGCATGTATCTGCACACACCTGGCCTGCCAGAGGTCACGCTGAGGTGCGGCAGCAGCAGAAGCAGCCATTTTTACAGCATGAGTTCCTGGAGGAGCGGCACAATCTGAATGTGGATGGGCAGCAGATGTTGGCCCAGGCTTTGACTGGGGGCTCTGTTAGAAATCAAACACTAAGAAAAATCCAAAAAAGATGAGGGAGATAAATAGTGTGGACACTTTCTGCAAAGTTAATGCTGATGGGCCCCCCCTTAAACTTAACCTGCTGTTTAAATGTTTCCTTCCATCATCGATCTCTATTTGTTCTGTTCTTTCCTAATTATCACAATCGATCACGATAGAAGTTTTTAAATTAAAGTTCATCCAGTTTGACTGAATAACTGTCTGCACTATAATCAACACCCAAATGACTTCTAATATTGATCCCAACCAGCTAACCCTAACCAGCTAACACGTGCTAACACATCTCAGTCTGACCCAACACTGCCAGTAGTGACTGAGATGTGGGTTTATAGCACTAAAACAATATTACTGCACACTTAGCAAATGTTAAAATGTTTGTTGTCTTTCCTACTAGAATAAAGCAAAATAAAATTAACTGACATTTTACCCATGCTAATGTAGTTAAGTGCTTGCTACTGTATGACTGCTACATTAGCAGTTTGGCTAAAGTTTGTTCCGTTATGATTAGCCATGTTCAGCATTGTTCATCCTTTGATCATTCTACTTTCATGTTGATACTCTGCACACGCAAATTTGTAGATGCTTATAGGAACGCTTGCATGGAGATGTGAAACCAAAAGTCCGTTTGCTTGTGTCTGTTTCTCCATGTGGGGGAGGGTTGTTATTGTTCTGGTAAATGAGCGAGTCTCTATAAATACTCCCAAGGCTTCCGTCTCTGTCTCAACCTCCAATCAAACGTCAGCTGGGCAACGCAGAGAGCAATGAGCCCGAGTCAAGGCTAATGGGGGCCAGAGTGGGGGGGGGGGGGGGGGGGGTAGAGTGGGGGAGGGTCACGAAGTGGGGGAGGCACTTTTGAAGGAAGGTAACTGAAGGAAAGTAACTGCCACTCGCAAACTTGTTGCCGTAAGTGATGCTTGACCGACGGTGGTGATTTAATGGATTAAGTAAGGTGGTTAAAATACACATTATGTATTCGGCCACTGTGATGATCAATGAACATTTCCCATTTGGAACAAAGAGTATCTTTACATCCTTGATAGAGCTGCATGCAAAAGAAAGAGCCACGTTAGCCTAACGCTAACCTTGTTATAATATCTAACAGCCAATAGGACAGTGTTGAATTTAAGCTTCAGAACGTACTGTTTTAGAGAAACCATGAGCAAAAACCACATGACTATAGTGAAAACTTTCATCTAACCCACGATAATGACAGATTTCTGCTATCATTGATCAAAAGAGACAAAATCTGTATTATGGCAACTAAAAAAAAATCTGTGGGTCAAACCAAATATTTATGATCAGTTGCTGCTTTTATCTTAGCAAGTGCTATAGTTAGCAGCACAAGGATTTGTGTTTAGCCATTCATTAGCTGTTAGTACTCACAGGTACATACATTTAAAACTCTTTATGGTCTGTCCTACATGGGGTCGGATCCTGTCTGCTGCATCTCCTTGTGACACCACATACATGTATTTTAGTTTTGCACTGTAGCTTCAGTAGCTGCTACAATATTTGTTGTGTCATACAGTCACTTTTACTAATATGCTCGAACAATAGAAATGATTGCAGATTAGTGATTAGCTAGTATAACTCATCAATGCCACTGGTGGAATGCTTCAGTTCATCATGTTAAAACCACACTTCAAAATATGAATCATATATTACATATTTGGACATATTTGGATAGATTTTATGCTGTGTTTGCTCTCCTCCACCAACATGCTACCCCTCACTGCTAGCTAACTTGTTTTATAGTAGGTGTTTATGTGCCATCATTGGTTAACTGGTAGGAAGAAAGTAATGCTAACCGACAGACTACAGTCGCTCAGCACTGGCTAACCCTCCTGAGCATCTCCAGCTAGCTGCCCTCCGTATCCTCTACTGTTGTCAGGAATTTAAGCCACATTATTTGCTAAACTAAATTTGTTGTCAAAAAAAATCTTTAGATAAATTCCATGTTGTCCATTGTTTACATCACCTAAATAAATACAATGTAAATAAGCACTGATTTTATCATTCTAATTAAACTTTATACATTGCAAATGAAGCCAATTTGAGCAGCAATATGGAAGTCTGCAAAGCTAATTTATTATTTTTAACAGTGAATCATGGAGGAAGAAGCGATAAATTGATCATTTTATATGATTAACAGCGTTACAACAGTGCCTGACAACATTGATGTCACAGAACTAAAAGCTTTTCTCAGCTTTTGTCTTTAGATCTCCAGTCCAGCGAAATCATTTCCTTTCACTCTGAGCTGGAGCGTTGCTTCCTGCACTGCTGGGATGAGTGTCGACACACATTACTACTGTTCCCTCACAGCCTCTGAGGACGTTTCAGTTCACCTCCGGGTACGTGCACATATCACGAGCAGCATGGGAGAGACGAAGACTTAACAAACCAAACCTGCACAACAAGTCAAACAAGTCGCAAAATGATTAGAGAGTTGGACACCGAATTACCACGACAATGTGAAGAACGAAGTACTAATCATTCATTAACGGCGGCACTGTTAACGAGGCGATGACTCCTAAATAATTATCAGTGTGACTGAAGCCCACTTCCATAACCCTTGTCCAAGAACCGAGCCCATCGCGTCCTGATGGGGGCTCAGAGAGGCACGGACAGATCCACATCCAGAAGTGAGGGGAGATCAGGACGTGGTCCACAACAATGAGCCAGCGAACAAGTAAGACTTTAAAACTGTCTATGAGCCGTGGGCGTTGGAGATGTTGGAGATGTTGGCCTGCAGCCTCCATCATAGGTGTGTCTGGCCGGGGCCTTGGGCCTTTCAACACAAAAGTCAACAGGGAAGGAGAAGCCCAGCCTGCCGTCGGCCCATTCATCTCACACAAAACACACAAAAGAGCAGAGCATGAGCCACATTCTTGACATCCAACCTCATCACCCCCATCGTCCACCGACCCCCTCTCCCCGACTCACACCCCTCCCCCATTTCTGCCTTAAACCAGCCGTGGCAGGCGGGAGCTGCTCTCGCTACGTTACCTCACTGGCTCGCTGGTCGGGCGGAGGAAGGAATGTATGTCGGGGAAGGTGGGTGTGGAGGAGAGGGGGCAGGGATGTTTTCTCTTCACTCCACTAATTGACACACTGATGTCAGCAGTTGGGTTTGTTGTGGTGTTGAAGCTCTCAGGGTCACTTTCCCCTCCCAGAAACAACCAAAGAAACCAGCCAGCCTGCAGGAAGCTGTGGAATCGGCTGCTTTTCTCATCCATGCGTCTTCATTAAACATCCAATATGGTGTCAGGAGATTCAGTTGATCAGTTCTCCAGGGATAAAGTTGGGGTTAGGGTTAGATTGATTGTTGTAATTTTAGCTAAGTTATCTATTTGACAGGTGAGCAGCTGACAAGCTAAAGCAGCTTATTATGTTATTAAATGTTATAGGGTTAGTGTGTTATTAAAGCAGCTATTGTGCTTTAATAACAATTTTAAGGTTGTAATAAGCAAAACCAACCAAAGTTATCACAGATTTCAAAGTGAGGATCAACAACACGCCATGATTGCTCAATATCTCTGACACATTCTCTTAGAACTCCGATGTTGTCCCTCAACATCTCAACCATAGGGTGTGTGTGTGTGTGTGTGTGAGAGTGTGTGTGCGTGTGTGTGTGTGGCTGTGTGTGTGCGTGTGTGGCTGCGTGTGCGTGTGGCTGTGTGTGTGTGTGCGGCTGTGTGTGTGTGGCTGCTTGTGTGTGGCTGTGTGTGTGTGGCTGTGTGTGTGTGTGTGAGAGTGTGTGTGTGTGTGTGTGTGGCTGTGTGTGTGTGGCTGTGTGTGTGGCTGTGTGCGTGCGTGGCTGCGTGTGTGTGGCTGTGTGTGTGTGTGTGCGTGTGTGTGTGTGGCTGTGTGTGTGCGTGCGTGCGTGTGGCTGTGTGTGCGTGTGGCTGTGTGTGTGCGTGTATGTGCGTGTGGCTGTGTGTGTGCGTGTGTGTGTGTCAGAGAGATCATGTTCACTTGTCTGCATTCTATTTAGACTGCTGAACAGCTGAGTCCACATTAGAAGTCAGCAGTGCTCTTTGCTGTTTTTGGGTTAGGGTTGGTTAGGGTTAGTTATGGTTCGGGTTAGGGTTAGTTATGGTTCGGGTTAGGGTTAGTTAGGGTGCAGCAGAACTCTCAGTTGCATCATCGACAGGAGCAAAATAATCAGCAAAATATGACGATTGTCCAGGTTAGCAGGTTAGGGTTAGGGTTAGTAGCAGTGACTAAAGGATAGGGTTAGGGTTAGTAGCAGTGACTAAAGGATAAATCTCTTTGAGCATGTTCAGTAACAACATTGTTCAGTAACAATCGATTGAGCTGCACATATTCTGAATATTTATGGATCAATAAAAATGTGATCTGCGGGGCCGTCTCATGGTGATGTCCGTTATTGGTTGAGCCGTCTCTTATGGCAGTGACGCTTCCAGGAAACAGCTTCTTCTCTTTCCTGACCAGGGCGTCCGTGTGGAACCACCAGGAACATTCATTAATATCCCTGCAAGGACACATCTGAGCCGTTCAACACGTATGCTGCACACAACACAACTGCACACACACAACACACACGGCCCCCCTCCACTGGCTATAGTCCTGTCTCTGCCTGTCCTCTTCCTGTTTTTCCACTCACTCACATTTTTGTCACCCTGGCCAGGAAGCTGTGGGAGAGATACACATGACAAAGTCTCTTTATTAAATTGGCTGAGTCTCTGTCGTCTTTGCATGTGTGTGTTTAAAGGAGGAGAGACATAGACACTGGATAGATGGGGGTGGGGACCTAGCCCAAGGGCTGGCAGCGTATCCACGATCCACTCTGGGCTCATCGTTGGATATTGCTTAAACCCAAAAATCAACAACGGGATAGAGCAGAATAAGACAGCGTCATGTTTTCATAACGGCGTCAATCTCCTACGAAAATGTCAAAAAAAAATCACATGCTAGTGTAAAATGCATAAATCGCTCTCAAATGCAAATATCAATCTGTGAATGTAACAAACATGTTGCCGCTAAAAAGAGGGTTACTGTTTATCTAGAAAACGTAATGGACAAAGTCTCTTTAGCTCCAGCAAATGCTTTGCTATCATCAATGCATTTGCTTTCAGTGGCAAACTAAACTCAATACAAGGGACCTAATAAGACACCCTATCCCTACCCCCTACCCCCTAAACCTAACCCTATCCCTACCCCCTAAACCTAACCCTAACCCCTAAACCTAACCCTATCCCTACCCCCTACCCCCTAAACCTAACCCTATCCCTACCCCCTACCCCCTAAACCTAACCTATCCCTACCCCCTACCCCCTACCCCCTAAACCTAACCCTATCCCTACCCCCTAAACCTAACCCTAACCCTAACCTAACCCTACCCCCTAACCCCTAAACCTAACCCTATCCCTACCCCCTAAACCTAACCCTAACCCCTAAACCTAACCCTATCCCTACCCCCTAAACCTAACCCTACCCCCTAACCCTAACCCAAATCCTAACCCTAACCACTATTCCTAACCCTAAACCCTAACCCCTATTCCTAACCCTAAACCCTAACTTTAACCCCTAACCCTAACCCCTATTCCTAACCCTAAACCCTAATCCTAACCCCTAACCACTATTCCTAACCCTAACCCCTATTCCTAACCCTAAACCCTAACCCTAACCCCTATTCCTAACCCTAAACCCTAACCCTTTCACAGGCAAACTAAACTCAATACAAGGCACCTAATAAGACAGCAGCGTTGGCCTTTAAAATAATCCAAAGTAGAACGGGGAAAAGATTGGCCCAGTTTTCATTCTGGAGCATAAAATCCTCTGCCGGGTTGCCTATCACATATGGATGGAACTAAAATAGTTAATCAAATGCTAGGTCTTATTCCTGACACCCTAACTACAAAAGAACTACAAGGTTTCATATTTAAAGAAGGACATGCTGGCTGGTTGGTTATGCTATCCAAACTTAGCTGTTACACAGATTGGGTAGAACTGCTATTGTCTTGACCTGCCAAATCTGTACAATTGTTGTAGTTCTCAAATGGACGGAAGGCCCATGTTACTGCTTCTTGAATGTCAATCTAATTTTCAAGGGTTCAACGAGTTAAAAGAAAAGAAAAGCAGAGTGTTTGTTGTTCGTGTTAGCATTGTGCAACACAACAGGAACAGAAAATAACTGATGAAAAATGAAAGAGGTCTGTACCTGTTACTTTTTAATTTGCACATATTGTTTAAATATCGGAACATAATTTCAACAGCTGCCAGATGCAGAACTCATAACTTCATTTGCGAGGATGTTCATTTCTTCCAGACAAACAGAACTTATGCTCCATAAGTCAAAGGCACAATAGGTTATAGAAGACACGAGCAGTTGTGCACAGTCTGCACATCCACGTGCAGGAAGTGATCACAGAGAGCACAAGACGTTGTGCTTCGTGGCCAAGGAGCACATTCTCCTCTCCCTCCCTAGACCCCCCCCCCCCCCCCCCCCCCGCTCCCTAGACCTCCCCCCCCTCCCTCGATGTTGACCTTCACGCTATGGTGTGGTATTTAGAAAAGAGGAGTAAACAAGATTGGTTGGAATGTTTATGAGTTAAATCCAAAGCACCGGTCTTCCAAAAAAGAATTCACAATGATTTTAAATGATTTATGGACACAACTCCAGGGAATCAAGGTTATACGAGATGAACTTTATTGGGACACACAGGAAGACGTTTGAGATGCTAACAGCATGTTAACATATTAAGGTAAAGAATTTCTGTAACTTTCGGGGGGCGGTTGTAGCTCAGTCTGTAGAAGACTGAACTGAGAATTGCAGTGGTTCTGGGTTCAAGCCCTGGTGCAAACCAAACATGGAAGGTGTTCTTCCAGTGGGGGGAAGGGCCAAGGCATATTCAGAGCACTGCAAAGGTACCCGTGAGCAAGGTACCAAAACCTCAAACACTCACATTGGACCCTGCAATGAGCTGAGGACTCATCTAAGAGTGTACCTTGACTTCACCCATATGCACGTGGGGTCGAGAACCCTCCCCATGACCCCAAAAGGGATAAAGCGCCCAAGAAAACAAAACAAGACGAGATGAGAATTTCTGTAACTGTTGCAAATTACTTTTAACCCCAGTTTTAAATTTTGATTGGATTTATCATTCCCTGATTTACAATTAAATACACATGATTCTGAGAGCACATTTAGCATCTAAGAAATGTAGGTTAAAAAAGCCAGAAGACAAGCAAATATGTGGAAAAAGGAAAACCTGGCTTTATTGTCTTCACTGTTAGAGCGATTAAGCAAAAAGTCCATTCCAAAATCCGCTTTAAGTCAACTTGTTTGCAAGAGAAGAAAAAACTCTGTGAACACCCTCTTGTGCTGTGCTCCTTTACCACAAGGAACTGAAACACCTACACAGACTAAATAACACCCGTAGTCTTAGAACAATTTTTTTTTTTAAAAACACTTGAAATGTAGTGGGCGGTGGTCGCCGCGGGTTTTTGGTTCGAGCCCCAGTGCAGACAAAATATGGAAGGTGTTCTGGTAGTAGGGGAAGGTGCCAGAACAGCCACTGACCACTGGTACATGCCTAAAGCTCGAGGATGCTCTGGTACAAGAAGGCGATCCTATGCTCCACTGCATCGTTTCCACAGGTCACCCCCATCCTACTGTGCCTGTGACCTGCCATGCTACAACATTCAAAGTGGTTCACTCACTCTCACACCCAGGAGTATAGGCATCAGTGAAGCTGGATATATGGACGGACGGACAGACAGACGGGGGGGGCGGGCGGGTGGGCGGACAGACAGACCCTTTAAGCCTCTCCCAGGGTTTTACATACCATTTCAGAGATTTGGTCGGCACTAGCAAGGTACCACCCTCAGGCTAATGGCTTGTGCGAATATTTTCACAGGTCACTCAAGGCGGCATTGCGTCTTGCGCTCTCGGATGGTAACTGGGTGGATTGTTCACCTTGAGTGATGCTTGGACTATGTTCAGCCCCCAAGGAGGACCTGGACACCGTGCCTGCAGAGTTGGTTTTCAGGCAGCCCCTCAGGTTCTGGGGCCATTTTTGCCAGAAGGTTCTGGTTCCTTTTACTTTCCTGTTATGTCAAAATCTGCTTTTACTCCTCCTTCACTCCTAATTTGTGCTGGCAGCTCATGACAGCTTGTTTTGTTTTTGAGCAGCATGACCTGCACCATTCGCCTCTACAACCCGTGCGATGGCCCATTTACTGTGTGGGAGACAGGCTCCAAGAGGTCCATGTTAGAAGTTGGGGATGTAACTTTGGATAGGCTTAAGCCGGCACATTTGGTAGCAGGCAATGTTCTGTTATCAGCCCACGTCCCCCTTCAGGGCCGTCCTGCTTACAAGGCTCCTACTGTGTCTTCTCGTGTCGTGTGTCCTGATTTGCACAGTTTTGTGGCTTGTGCTTCTCCCGTTTGTCACCAGCCTGCAGTTTTGGACGAGGGGCGGCACAGTCGTTACGGCAGGCTGATCAAGGCTCCGGTGAGGGACTGACATTTGCCCCTGGTTATGAAGCTGGCCCCACTCAGCTGAACTAGGCAGCCTGGCAACAGCATGACATTGAGAATTGTTTAGCTGCTTCTAAAAAACATCCCTTTGACCACCACAGAAGAATAAAACAAGTATAATCGGTATTAACCATGTTTAGACATTCAAAATATAAACCCATGTCCTTAGTGCTTTAGTCAAACATTTTCAGAACCTACCTGTGTTTAGGTGTCCACTGTGCTGAGTGCCAAGTGCAAATGCAGTTACCAAAATACAGTCCTGACCGGGGAAATGGCACAATCGCAACTACCCCAATTTCACTATCCTTTCACAAGCATAAAATCGAATCAAGCTAAGGTTGAATGCATCCGATTCTAAGTGTGGGTCAATTTTCAGATGGCCCGAGTCATTTCAAAATACAAACATGTTTGGACGTGACCAAAATAAGCAGCTTAAAAAAAAAAGCTTAATAGACATGTGAGTATTTCGTTTGTCACTCACACTTTCACTTTGGCTTCAGTGATTGTGTGATGGATGTAAACGGTTCGTGACACCAGTGACCAGCCATACAGAACATACAGAAGGGCCTTTTCCAGACCCCAGGAGCTTTGTGTGAGAATGCTCATAAATAACATCCTTTTGATTTTGGCTTTCCCTTGTGTTGAGTCAAGAAGCTGATCAGCCCTTGTGCGAATCGTCCAAAATAGTGCACGTGTCGTGTATTATGGGCCAAATCATTCAGTATCCTCCAGCCAATGAGACCATCGGACCTGCCTCTCTCCCGAGCTTATCATGCCCAGACGTTCCTTCTTGTGAAGAGCAGCATTCAACAGAAAGACATCTGCTCCGTGAGAGAATGTCCTAATTATTCATGATCATTTCACCATTCAGGATTTAGTCTGAGGCATATGTGGCCTTTCACATCGGTGTCAGACTATTATAATGCCTATTATAATGATTCTTTTAGCCATTAGTTGGTTATTATAGGCAAAGACAAAAATATGTAGTTTATATCATAAGGCACCACATAAATAAACCTTTTGTATTTTCATTGTCTTTTTCCTCATTTTTGGTTTCATTTCCTGAAAAAAGGGGGCTTTCAGAATTTATGCAGCCATTTTTATTTTTCCTTTGGCCGCTTCAACATCATAAGCAATTTTTCTTTTCATCCATTTTTCCTCCTCCCAGTAAAATCTCATCACCACAGAAGCCAGAGCTTCATGAATCAGCGTGGCCAGCTTCATCTGTTCCCAGATGTTTACCTCTAACCAGACAAAGGAGGCGGCCTTTTGGGGTCTCTGGGTGGAGCGTCGCAGCGGCTGAGGGCTGGTGTTCAACAGTGCACGCCACTATTCAACAGTGCACGCCACGATCAGCCCCCCACTCTGAAAAGGCCAATTCACCACAGGGAATCGATGGAATGGAGGAAAGGATGGAAGATGTCGACCTGTGGGTCGTTGGATAGTTGGAAATTACAATCAGCCTCTCTTTTGCAAAGAAACGGGGACAAACTGGGCACAAAGGAAGCAGAAATGAGCAGAAATAACTGACCATCTTCTGTCTTCGTCTCAGGTGGAGCTGGAAATCTGTTCTCCAGGGACAAGGAGTTTCAGTCTGCATTTTCAGAGAAAGCTTAAGGGAGCTTCAGTAGGAGCTCTGAGGCCTCGTTTGCATCTGCAAATGAGACAGAACCCGGCTGGTCCTCGTCACCTTGGCAACAGGCCACCAGCACCTCCCTCACTGCTATTTTAGCAGCCATGCTTGTCAGTCTGCACCCTGCCTCCCTTCATCTCCCTGCTGCTGGTCTCACCAGCTGCCAGACCCATAGGATGAAGCTTCTCCTACAGCAGACGACCCTGGAAGCTTCTGTGGGCGTCCAAGTGAGTCAGACTCAACAATTAGGAGCAGTAACAAGCTCTCGTCAGGAAATTTACTTGGCGAGTCGTTGCCGAGTGACGACAAGCTCGCAGTTCGCGTCAGTTTGTGTGAAATGAAAGCTGGTAATCAGATCACATGTTGCATGATCCCGTCCAGGGGCTTGAACCAACAGTGGAAACTGAGGAGCAGCAAAGCTTGAGATGACCCCTGCTGGTTGAACTCCTCCAAGGACACGAACGTTCCCGAGTCTCCCAAAACCTTTGGGACAGAAAGGCTTCATTTTCATGGCATTAAAACTCCAGACTGTATTGATTTATATTCCCATGTTGCCATAAAGGAACTCTTCGAGTTTACGCCCCCCCCCCCACCTAGTCACACATATTTCCTCATCACTCCTTAAAGCAGGTGGAAGAGATCTGCAACACAAATGATATTATCAATAAGGGTTAGGGTTAGATTTAGGGGTTAGGGTTACCCTAGGGTTAACCCTAACCCTAGGGTTAACCCTAACCAACACAAATGATATTATCAATAAGGGTTAGATTAAGGGGTTAGTTAACCTAGGGTTAACCCTAACCCCTAAATCTAACCCTAGGGTTACCCCTAACCAACACAAATGATATTATCAATAAGGGTTAGATTAAGGGGTTAGTTAACCCTAACCCTAGGAGGGTAACCCTAACCCCTAAATCTAACCCTAGGGTTACCCCTAACCCAACACAAATGATATTATCAATAATCAAACTAACCCTAACCGTATAAATCTGTCTTGTTAGGGTTAGGTTATAACTAGTTAGGGTTAGGTTATAACTAGTTATAACTGCCAAATTGAAAAGATACTACTACTAGAGAGGCAGGTAATGGGGGGGGGGGGTAATAGAGGGGGGGGGGGGGTAATAGAGAGGGCAGGTAATAGACGGGGCGGGTAGAGGCCTGTTTTCACTGCGATTGAACCCAACTATAAACCCCCTTCTGTCGGACTCGTATCAGAAATCTTTCCAGTTCCATCAATTCGTCACTGAACAAAAGGCTGAGCTGAGCTGAGCGGCACGGTGATGCTAAAACAAAGCTTCCTGTGCACGCTCAGAAACGCCACTTAAGGGGCAGCAGGAGCTCAGTGTGCATGTAAAGACGATGAGGAATGATCAAAAGCAGCCGACACTTTCTTTCAAAGACAGGGCTCCTGTTTCATGAGGAAGTCAATGTGGCGAATCAGAGTTATTATGGGAAAAAACAGCCGTATCAATTGGTTTCTGGATAAATGGATACCTGAATTCTCCTTGAACGTTTGCGTTGAGCCAGGATGACAATGCTGAAGTAATCTGTGGAGCAGGAGCAGCCAAAGTGAAGATCTGAAGGTTCGTCCTGGTTGTGCTGGGAGCTCCCAGAGCACCGAGGATTCTGCTGACATCCACCATCTTTGTTCTACATAATTGGCTCAAAGACCAAGCAACTACGTTTACTTATTCCCTGAAGAACCTTAATTACAGACCAAATGAAAGAAAGATGGATCATCACATTGCTGCTACCGTTTGCTCACTTGTTCGAGGGCAGACGATATTCCTGAAGCATTGAGATGACTCAGACTCCTCTGATCATCTCAATACATCAGAAATCAGACTGAAGTCTGGTTAAACTCCAGCTGATGACAAAAATCTAAATTTTACAAGTCAGAAGTACACATGATAATGAGATTAATAAGAAGATTTTAGGCTTCTATGTTCAGTGATGAAACAAAAAGGCAGCAGTTATAACTGTATGTTATAACCGTATATACATGTGGAAAAGTGTTGCTTTCACCGACAAACTTTTGTGAGTTCTTTTAATGAATTTGCTCAAACCTTTTTACCCTATTGGATGCAGCAATTACACCGGGGTCTTTGCAAATATTGGCTGCTGTGAGAAGGTCAGGTTAAGTTATTTTAAAAAATTAGATAAGAAAAAAGGTTGGACATCAGTTTTAACAGTCATTAAATAAAGGATATTTTTCATAGGGCTGCAAAACTGCCTGCTAAAGCTGAATAACTGGGATAAAAACTAACAGCCCAATGGTTCTACTTTCACTTCCCGTGTCCTCCAGTGTGTCCACGTACCCCCCACGGTGGTCACGTGGCTCACATCTCCACTCCCGTCACAGAGGAATGCGTTGAGGTTTGCAACAGTGCTGCAACACAAATATGAGGAGCAAGAATCGATCAATGAATCAATATTGCATCCATGAGGTTCACTAATGAATGTATAAAACTTGTGTCTTTGGGTAGATTTTAAGATTCTAAGAGATCTTCTTGAAGACTAATAACCATCATATATATGGTCAAATGTCTCAGTGAGGACGCAGCTTTTCCTGTTGTCAACAGCTTATAACACGTTTGTGACAAACAACTTTTTTATTTTTTTTTTTTTTTTACAGACGGCGTTGTAAGAACCTTCACGCAGTTACAACATGTTGTGGGGATATTTACGCTGAAGGGATGCCGGCTGGAGATCTTGTTCACCACTTCCTGTTATTGTCAGTCGCAGGAAGTGAACGGCCACGACATGGCAAAAGCTGATGGGAGAATTTTCATTTCTTCCTGTGTGTGTGTGTGTGTGTGTGTGTGTGTGTGTGTGTGTGTGTGTGTGTGTGTGTGGTGTGTGTGTGTGTGTACACATCATCTGTTTTACTGAGCTATCCAGCTTCATCCTAATGAAACAGGACCTAAAGCTTTCCAACTGATCCAAGTCAGATCGTTTCACTTTAGTATTTGCAGCAGTGCGACTTAAAGAGGGCGGTGCTTCTTTAAAGTTTTATAAGTCTAAATGTGCTCCGACTTTTCTCTCTGTTGCCCTGCTGTCATCCTGCTAATACACATTAGCAGGTAGAACTAAAAAGGTTGAAGCATGAATGATAACCTTTCCATATGTTTGAGCAATTGCATTATGCAAACAGACAATAATTTTAGTAGCAATTGAGCAATTTTACATTTCTTTCTTGACATTTAATAAGCTCCTCGGAGCTTAACAGTCATCTCCGATATGTATCCATACTGCATTTATTTCATATGATTCAGAGTAGTGCACGATGGGAAGGAGACAAAACCGCAGGATGAGTGAGTGAGGGAAGGAAATCAGTGGTGACGGAACAGTTTAGGCAGTTGGCTGATGTCGTTGGGTTAGCATGAAATGTAGCAGCACCAGGGTTAGAGTGTGTTCATAAGTGTGCACGTCTGCTCTTGTATGACTTTGAACAGGTGTGTGTGTGTGTGTGTGAGAGACACATGTCTTGACATTTTCAGTGAATGACTTGGAATAAGCGCAGAGAAGCAGCACAAAGATCCCCAGGGGCAGCATTTAAGAAAATGTTCCTCAGGAACAGTCAGTGTGGTATTTATAGAGGATATAAGTGCCTCTTGAGTCAGCTCGGCATTTCTCCAGACTGAAACTGGGTTGTGAATCGTAAATGCCAAGTCAGCAATGCAACACAATCATTCAGAAGTGATGAATACATATGGATATACGTTTTATTTTAAGCTTGGTAGGGGGACACTATAGCTACCCCTTTAGCACCACTTACACATCGATAATGTAGGATCGATCTATGTTGAGGACGTGAAACTCTTACTGCTCTCAGCTGCCTGTGAGCGTGGTTGCTGTTGGCAACACAAGCCAAAACTTCTGCCAGCTAAACTTACAGGAACTTCATTTATTGCACCAGAGCAAATTATTATGAGACACATAAGAAAAAGAGGCCTAATCCCTGTGAAACCAATAGGAATCGAGCATATTCAACATCAAAAACTAACCCTAACCCAACACTTCACGAGGACCTATAGCATGACTGCTTTCAAGACTGTCACAAGTTCACAAGACAGGACTGAGGAATAGCGGCATTCGCTCGCTAGGGACAGACTGTTTTAAGAAACCAGACAGACATTTTTATGGTATTTGGGGTGTGATTATGTGCAGTGGTGAAGACTAAATCATGTCCAGATAGATGCACATGGAGAAATAAACCTCTCCAAGCAAAAAATGGTTTGTCTGCCATTAGTAGAAACACTCCCTGGCTAGTGCACTTAAAAGCAACCTCAAGAGAGCTAGGGGACTGAATGAGTCCTTTGGAGACCTGGACGATGAGGGGCAGGTCCATTGTTCGAGACAGCTGCTTCTCTTGTTTCTCTCTGAAAGCAATGGGTGCCCGATATGAGATGGGGTCTCTACTCACTTCCTGCCCCCCCCCCCAGCATCTGGAACAAGTTTTAGACAGTTTCTTGTCTCAAATGAAAAGATGAATGTTGCTCTTGCACTTGTGTCAAGGCAGGAGAACCAAACACAGGTAGGAAATAAAAGCCCAAAGCTGTAGAGATGTATAAAATAGGAAAGTAAGACGGGGAGCATTAGATTTACAGTGGCATGACGAGTATGAGGAAAACACAACTAAGTATGACCTCAGAGTTCCAGTCAGTAACCTGTCGACCTCCAAAACTGTGGCTTGGAAATGTATCGTGAGCATGGCGCATTAAGATGACCCAACGAGAACTAAACGTGTGTGTGTGTGTGTGTGTGTGCGAGTGAGAGAGAGAACAGAGGCACTGTGGGTCAGTGGAGCAGCTGGTGACTGTGGGGAAGAACTTTACTGAGGCTCTTTTGTGGATCAGCTGTCTCTGGACATGCTTTGTCATTCCAAATTGGGTCCCTTACACCCAGAGCCTGGGGAGGGCTTTTTTGACATGTAAATGGGGCCGGAGAGGCCTGCCATTACTCACTAAAAGGCTATCAGGGCTACAAACGGGCCCAAAGATGGCACTGCTGAAGAGGGGAGGTGGGGGGGTGTAGACTGAAGTGTGCCTCATGGTCAGACAGAAGGCAGAGGGTCTGTCTGGAAACCAAATAGTCTTCATTGTGATGCGGGACAATAACTGGGCACTTCTGTGAAGAATGTGAACACCTCAACAAAAGAAATGGTGCAGACATTTTGAGTTTAAATAAATACGGCATTCCTTTGAAGTGGAGCCTCTCAATACGATGTGTTCATTTGTGTATTTTGCAGACACAGCTTGAATCGATAGAGAATGTGTTTCCATATATACCAGATTCATGTACATTTCATTCCACTCACATTTGTTTCTGACTTAAATACATAACCTTTGTCGCACCCTAGAAATGGCACCACAGCGGTGTTTTACGGCACATGAAATAGGTAAATATAAAAAGCGAGGTGAGCCAAAATGTGGGCTAAAATAGCCATCATTTCAGGCAAGATATAATAAAAACCTTGATGGGTGCAGCCCAGAACCAAACTCTTCCACTGGTCCAGAGACGGTAGGAAATTGAAGAAGGCATTTAGGTACACCTGCCCCACTGGTGAGCCCATCCATGGACCCGCTGCAGTTAGGGTTAGGGGTCGGGTTCCAGCCCGGTATCGGTGTGGAGGATGCCATCTTCTACTTCCTCCACTCGGTTCTGGCTCATCTGGAGCTGCCTCGGAGCACTGTGAGGATCATATTTTGACTTCTCCAGTGTCTTCAACACCATCAAGCCTCTCTTACGGGGGAATGCTGTAGTGAACAGAACCGGACCACCGCCTCACGTCATGGCTCGCAGACCCCCCGCCCCACAGACACGGTGTTGGGGGGCACAGAACTGCTGAAATCTGATTCCAGCTATGTGGTTGTGAGGGACAGTGGCGTTTCCGCCACCGTCATTTCCTTCTCCTCTGGTAACCTTGGAAACCCCATTCAGCATATATCTGAAGCCAGGTAAAATGTAAAGACCAAAAATCAGTGAGGGGAAAAAAATTAACCCGTTATTGCTCATTTAGCCAAAGAAATGAAGGAGGCCCTCAAAAGAACCAATGAAATGACCGCAAAAAAGGGACACACACACGGACACACACACGGACACACACACAATGTCTGGTTGTTGAACTGCAATTTTAAACCTGCTTTTTGTCACCGGCTCCATTTTTTTTTTCCTCCCTCAGTTCTAGCAAAGTTTCTATTCTGAAACAAAGGCTTTCATTTTTTCCTCCTGGGCTTCAGGTGACTCTCACCGTGTTCCTGTGCTTTTAGGTTAACAACTATATAGATCCTAGATTCAGTGTAGCATATGTATAGTACACAATACTGTATAGTGTCCACCATATGATCGCTGATATATCAGCATAGAGAGACTATGATGGAAACCATCACTTCACTGATGGGTGAGCACCAAAAAGGTATCACTTCTTTTACCTCCTGAGAAGAGTAGCCTTAAGACGACACCTAATGGTGGGCTGTAATATAAAATGTCCTTTTGGAACCTCAAAGTCCAAAACTGCACTCGTTTAGGGAGTCTTTAATACTCACACTGTTAGCTAAACACAAGAGAACTCCCACACCTGTGCGGCCTCAAAGCTAAAACTGAAGCCAGGCATCGTCTGGCATCTCCTGCATGTTTGCAAGTGTGAAGTCCAAGAACAGGCAGCTGCATTATTAAATGTCCTATTTTAGTTCCTGTTCCGTTTTCCCCACGGAAAGGGTAACTTGGTGTCCAAACTATAAGGATATTACTCTAGTCAATTTTTTTCCCCACTTTTGTTATTTTTATTTCCAAAGTGCAGTGAGCAGGTAATAAACCTGAAACCAGGAAATCAAGGTTTCACTCATGTGCATTATGAGCACAACTTTCCAGCATTTACATACACATTGCAATATTAAACAGCATTACACCAGATGTTTTAAAATACGACTAATTCATTTTGTATCCTGATAGGGCATAAAAGTTCAATAGCATGATGTCAGTGAACAAATGCATTTTAAATACTTCACAGATATTATGCATCATATTCAAATATCAAACATCAAATATCAGCAGCAAATGAAATCTTGAAACACATTAATAACATTCAAAGTAGCAAATCCCAAGAATTTATGTACGTCTGAAAGGCAAATGTGATATAGCCCAGCAGCCCCAATAGCCTCTGTCTCTCCAGAGGAAACACAGCTGGACTACAGCTCCCAGAAACCACTGGGCAAACCAGGAAGTGGACATCCTTGCTACAAGCTGGTCAAACAATCAAACATTCCAAAGCAAGGGAAAAAGCAACCTGAACAAACATTTAAAGCTTCAGAAAGACGGTCAAACACCAAATCCATCTCCGTTAACAACATCACAATATCAATATTTAAGTTTAGGAGCATGGAGACAATGACAGTACCACAACTATACCAAACAAACCCAAGACTTATCCAGAACTGATCCTTAGCTTTACCAAGTAGCCCCAACAGCACCGCAGGAGCCACCATGACAGCAGATGACAAAGCCAGCAGAAAGTAAGAAACCCAATAAACTCACCCAGCAGCCGACACCAGGTGAGAATGTGGACAGGTAGCAACTGAAATCTCCCGCTCCCTTTAACCAGTCAGAAGGGTCACATGGGCACAAAGTGCAGACGCTACTTAAAGAGACAGCGCTCATTAAACTAGCCTAGCTACCAGGTAGGTCTTGGCTTTTTAGTCAATGAAACCATTTTATCCCTTAGAGAGAAATAATTAGAGAGAAAAGAGAATAATTAAAGAAATAATTAAGGAAAATTAAAGATGAAATAGGAGAATTCCACAAAACACAACAGTTCCTTATCAACAGATGATTTGTTGGAGTCTTGGGTCTATGTGGGAGTGAGTCTTCATCATGGCTCAGACAACAAAGACATTTACTCTGGATCACACGAGTGCAGGAACATACGTAGTTTGTTGCTTGTGAGTTGGGGAAGCAACAATCCTCCACACGACGCCTTTCATGGGTCAGTGCACCCAAAGGAACTCGTTGTCCATAATGTGTTATTTCTCTGTCTGTCCTGTTTAGAGCACAACCGCTTCCTTTTAACCTCTCAGACACTGTTAAAATGTTAAAATAGCCACATTAGCAACAGTACACAATAGCCGGGTAACGTGCTCAGGATAATTTAGTGCTTGTGGAGTCGAGCTGACATCCAGTTGGTGTCTCGTGCTACTTTTGCCTGTATGGCATAATATAAAAAAGTCACACAATACTTGAATTAATTCAAAAATGATCAATAATTATACCTTTTGTTTTGCAGAGCAGAGGACTTCAAAATGGTGTCTCTCGTTGTTCCTTTTGCTTCTTACTACAGTTGTTTCTTTAGGGTTCTGAGCAGTGGGACTGGACCCCAGTGTGGTGTCGGACCGCCTTCTATCATGTCTAAGAGTAGGACAAGCATTTTAGGGTTAGGGTTAGGGTTAGTGGAGTTAGGGTTAGGTTAGGTTAGGGTTAGGGTTAGTGGAGTTAGGGTTAGGGTTAGTGGAGTTAGGGTTAGGTTAGGTTAGGGTTAGGGTTAGTGGAGTTAGGGTTAGGTTAGGTTAGGGTTAGGGTTAGTGGAGTTAGGGTTAGGGTTAGTGGAGTTAGGGTTAGTGGAGTTAGGGTTAGGGTTAGTGGAGTAGGGTTAGGGTTAGGGTTAGTGGAGTTAGGGTTAGGTTAGGGTTAGGGTTAGGGTTAGTGGAGTTAGGTTAGTGGAGTTAGGGTTAGGGTTAGTGGAGTTAGGGTTCGTGGAGTTAGGGTTAGGGTTAGGGTTAGTGGGGTTAGGGTTCGTGGAGTTAGGGTTAGTGGAGTTAGGGTTAGTGGAGTTAGGGTTAGGGTTAGGGTTAGTGGAGTTAGGGTTAGTGGAGTTAGGGTTAGGGTTAGGGTTAGTGGAGTTAGGGTTAGGGTTAGGGTTAGTGGTGTAGGGTTAGGGTTAGTGGAGTTAGGGTTAGTGGAGTTAGGGTTAGGGTTAGGTTAGGGTTAGGGTTAGTGGAGTTAGGGTAGTGGAGTTAGGGTTCGGGTTAGGGTTAGTGGAGTTAGGGTTAGGTTAGGTTAGGGTTAGTGGAGTTAGGGTTAGGGTTAGTGGCGTTAGGGTTATTGGAGTTAGGGTTAGGTTAGGGTTAGTGGAGTTAGGGTTAGGGTTAGGGTTAGTGGAGTTGGGTTAGGGTTAGGGTTCGGGTTCGGGTTAGGGTTAGTGGAGTTCGGGTTAGGGTTCGTGGCGTTAGGGTTCGGGTTAGGGTTAGTGGGGTTAGGGTTAGTGGAGTTAGGGTTAGGGTTAGGGTTAGTGGAGTTAGTGATGATTGTGGAGTCACTGAAGTGGGAGCAGCCGAGCTTTAAAAGGAGTTCTGATGCTGCTGTGGTGCCGTGCACTGCAGCTCCATCTGGATGTTGCTTAACTATTGTGTAAATCATGTTTTTGTATTTGGTGTTGAAATATTTTGATTCTCTTGATTTTGGACTTCAGAAGATCAGTAAAATACCTTTTCTGTCTCTATACAGACAGATTTTCTTTACAATTTAATTATTTTCATTTTAATTTTCGTTCTGGGTTAGACTGTGACGCTAACTGAATAAAGAAGTCCGTTAAATCTGCAAATAAACAATTATTCAGCTCCCAGCTGATGGCAGTCTGATGGAGCATTAAAGAGAATCATCATGAAAACATATTTTCCTTTGACAAAGGGGACAAACACCAGCTGAATCGAGGTGAACGACCCTGCCAACGACTCTCAGGTGACCACCCAGATCATTAGCATGCTAATGCTCCACAGGGGCTGTATTTTCAAGCTCGGTCCCCAGCAAGTTCAGAACTGAAGAAGCCTTCAGGATAGAAGGAGGAACGTCTTCAAAAGAGAACAAAACAGTCCAGTTGACAGAAGACTACCTCGGATAACGATGACCTGGATGATTGAGAACCTCCACGCACATTATTTTTCTCCCGCTTCTCTGTGTCAGTTTTCCGTAATCTTGTGTTGATTTTGGAATGTGCCCATAGCACCCACTGAGAGCACCACCCATGCAGGGTGATGTTGGCTCCCATAAGGGAGGCTGTTCCACACAACGAGAGCAGGGGAGGGACAGGGATGGGGGGGGGGGGTCATTTCACATTCATTGTTTGTGTGTGTGCACGCTTGAGCTCGTGCCCTCAGAAGGTGTCAGTGGAATTTCTAGGAGCTATGCTGACTTTACGAGTGTGTTTCTGTGTGTGTCTGTCTGCAGGAATTTGGATTTAAGCTCCTCGTGCTTATTATAGAACGTAGTTTTGTACGTAAATGCATCTGTATTGGTGTGCATATTCCTTTGAAGGGTTATAAATGCTGTGTTGAGAAACTATTTTTATCACAACTTTATTTATTCGCCTTTAGTACCCAGTTGCAGCAAAGCTAGCGGCTAACTCTAATGTCCAAGTGTGCAAATGGTTATTACTATGTTGTTGCTACCAGACCACATACGCGACTGTATCAGGGGTTCAAAACCTCCCTGATATCGGCATTTTGTCTTTCTTTTGTACACCTGGTTACAAAATGACGCAGGCAAGTTTGTTGGGGTTCTTCTTGAACTGTTAATTGCAGTTTGCTCCTTATCACATGACGTGTTCCAAATGGAGAAAACCCTTCCAAATGGTAGCAGGGCCCCCCAGACTACAGTTCCTGTGGAAAAAGGGTCATTTTTGGACCTTTTTGACTCTCAACTCACTTTAATGGTTACTTGTTATATTTTCTCATCAAGGTTGATTTTACCCTCCTAAAAATGTAGTCGGCAATGAAGTAATAACAGGCTTGTTAAGAATAGAACTTTGCATCTGTCGCCTACATGAAAAGATGCTTGGACGTGTTTTTCTGCATTTCTTACTCCCCCCAAAATTTTACTTTTAAAAATCCCAATTTTCTAGCAAACATGGCATCACTACAACATTTTTTTTGCTTTTTAGTTTGTTTTTTAAAACCGACTGAACAGGCTTCAATGCATAAATTAATCTGTGATAAAGGAGCTGCTTGTTTTCCCTCAAACACAATCAGATCAGAGAGCAACACGTGGTATTCTACCGTGGGTTAGTTATCACGCTGATGACCAGAGCTGTGAGCACAACCACAGTTTGAAAACACGTTACAGGATGCTAGAAATGGAATTTTTCGACCTGACTTGAAAGGCGATCTCTCTTTTCATACCTGTCTGTAGCTACCCGACTTCCTCAAATGACAATTCTGCCTGCCTTTAAGCAGATCAGGGATCAGAAATGCCCCTCTTTGTGTTCTGTAAAGCTCTGGCACATTGATCTTGAGATCAAAAAGGGACCAGCAACTTAAGGTCAAAGGTCAATCCAAATTCTCCTTGTTTGCTTGCACGTGACGCCGTTTCTAAACGCTGTGATCAGCTCTTGTTCTTGCTCAGCAGCCTCTTGACAGGAGCCTCAGCAGAAAAAAGGTGGACTGTCTGCATTTTATACGAATCAATGTTTATTTCTCTCCAGTAATCTGTGGGATGTCAGGAAGTGGGATTATTGTCAGGAGGAATAAAATCTAGAAAGAGTGCAGTGGCAGAGAAATAAAAACCCTGTTCAGTTACGATTCTACTCACCAATGTCCCCATTACCTGCAGGCACAGCAGCACTCGATAATATCCAAAGATTGTTGGAATATAGGTGAAACATCATCGTGTAGATTTTAGACCGAGCAAACACACATTTGCTCTAAAGGTATCGGAAAAGAAAAGGGAAACACACACATTATTTGAGATTTATGTCAATCCAGTTTTATTAGGCTTGAAATATGGAGAAATAAGCTGATGTTGGTTCAAGGGTTGGGGTTAGGTTAGGGTTAGTCAGGGTTAGGGTTAGTCAGGGTTAGGGTTAGTCAGGGTTAGGGTGAGGGTTAGTCAGGGTTAGGGTTTAGGGTCGGGTTAGGGTTTAAGGTTAGGGTTGGGTTAGGGTTAGGGTTAGGTTAAGGTTAGGTTAAGGTTTAGGGTTAGATTAAGGTTTAGGGTTAGGTTAAGGTTTAGGGTTAGGTTAAGGTTTAGGGTCAGGTTTAGGGTTAGGTTAAGGTTCAGGGTTAGGTTAAGGTTCAGGGTTAGGTTAAGGTTTAGGGTCAGGGTTAGGTTAAGGTTCAGGGTTAGGTTAAGGTTCAGGGTTAGGTTAAGGTTTAGGGTTAGGGTTATGCCACAACTGTGCGACTGAAGAAAATGATTGGAGCCAACAATCTCAAAGGTCTGCCCAGTCCAGCATTACTGTTTACTTGAATTGTCAGACTGTTAGCATGGATTGGTGTCTGAAATCTTGTCACTGTTGTATAAATGTAAGTGTCCTTGAAATGGCTGCTCGCTGCTTTGGATACAACTCAACAATAGAGTAAGATCCTGCTAAATTCAGGACAATCATCCATTTATGAAAGAAAGTGACAGTCCCAGCAACAATAACATGATTTAGCTTTGGAATTTCTACTCCAGGCTGGTCCTGACAACTTGCTTAAAAATGGGATTGTTGCATAGCCCCAAAGACTTCAACACAACAAATATGATTTAACTGTTTAAAAAGAAAGAAAGACAGGTGAAATAAAGCAAAATGAAATATTAGTCATAATTGTGGCCTAAGAAGGTGTGAGGCTGTTGAGAAAAAACATGAATCAGAGACCATGTGATCCTCTGTTTTTTAAGATTATGTGTATTATGATTAAGTTTTCACCAAATCTTTGCTGACAGAACACACAACCACATCATGAATGTAATAATCATAGATTCGTTTGAAATTTCACTGAAAATATGGATCAACGTCATGTATAAACTTAATAATACGGTAATAATCCTTCATTAACTTGTGAAGCCTTAATAAGTTCTCTGGTCAAGTAAAACCTTCTTCCACTACAGCCACATTCCAACGAGCCCAGCAGGCACCAAGTGCAACCATAATCACAGTATTTGCACGAGTGCTGCTTCTCCCCTGAGTGGTTTGTGTTGCTACTCGGGGTCTGTGAGCCACCTGAAGGTTGGCTGCTGTCGGAAGATCTGCAGGCATTGGATTTTCTGGTAAAGACTTGATTCTCCAATAGCCATAATTTCAGTTTCAATATTGCAAATATGTATTACCGTATCTTCACGACCATAAGGCGCACTGTATCAAAAGGCGCAGTCTCAGTTATGGGTGCTATTTCTGTATTTAAAACATACATAAGGCGCACCATATTATTAGGTGCATGCTGAAACATACAGTAAAAAATGACAACAAGAGTAAAACAGTGAGTTTCGATACATTTATTGAACAAAATATTCATTCTTCTGCCACAAAACCATCAAAGTTTTCATCTTCTGTATCTGAATTAAACAGCTGCACTATTTCAATGTCCAACATCCCGAATTCCTCTTCTTAATCATCTGAATCGGACTCACCGACCGGTTCCGGTTCAGCGTTGATTTTTTGAAAGCTCTTCCAATACATGAAGACGGTATCATAGCCCCTGCGTCTACAATCCACCCGCATATGGTGGCATAACCTGCCCGCCGCTGCCTCATAGTCTTTGTGAAGGAATGTTCGCCTTCCGTCATCCAGCACTCTGTCCGTTTCCGTGGCAGCCGAGAACCACGGTGAACGACGACTTCTCGTGCCCCGTTGTGCATATCGCCACTGTGCCGGTCCCTTAATCTCCACTTTGTGGGTCAAAGGGATGTTAGAAGTCAGAGGGATCTCATCCATGTTGGTAATGTGGCTGGGCGCGGTTATCTTGTCACGGTAGTAGGTGCGGAAGATGGCCGCCCTCTCCTGGTTAGGGTTAGGGTTAGGGAAGATGGCCGCCCTCTCCTGGTTAGGGTTAGGGTTAGGGTTAGGGAAGATGGCCGCCCTCTCCTGGTTAGGGTTAGGGTTAGGGAAGATGGCCACCCTCTCCTGGTTAGGGTTAGGGTTAGGGAAGATGGCCGCCCTCTCCTGGTTAGGGTTAGGGTTAGGGTTAGGGAAGATGGCCGCCCTCTCCTGGTTAGGGTTAGGGTTAGGGAAGATGGCCGCCCTCTCCTGGTTAGGGTTAGGGTTAGGGTTAGGGTTAGGGAAGATGGCCGCCCTCTCCTGGTTAGGGTTAGGGTGCACAACAGTTGTCCTCGCGCGTATGGAGAGATGCCGCGTCCTCATAAAGCGAAAACACTAAGATTGCTTAATTGCCATTTTCAGCCGCATATTCGATGGCCTGCAGTTTAAAGTAAGCCTCATTCATACACGTCTCGCTTGACCGGCGCCATTTTAAGGGATCCTTACGCGTAGGTGTGCCGCTAATCGATTGGCGGAGCGTTTACCGTAGTGCACCCACCAAAGGCGCACAGCAGATTTTGGAACGCAGTCCACACACAAGGCGCTCCATATTATAAGGTGCACCGTCGATTTTTAAGAAAATCTCAGTGGTTTAGGCGCTTTATAGTCGTGCAAATACGGTAGTATGGTATTGTAGTGCTGGGGAGCTCGTACTGAAAAAGGGTGACTGGACAAAGGAGCTACCTTTTGCTCGGTGGAACAAGCAAGCCACTATTTGAGACAGATCTGATCAATCTAATACTGAATGATCAAGCCAGGAAGCAGTGGTGGTGCGAAGCCACAGATCATTTTAAATACCAGGTTTATGTAGTGGAATTTAATGACACTTTAGGGTTAGGGTTAGGGTTAGGGTTAGGGTTAGGGTTAGGGTTAGGTAATGCTGGCCCAGGATGCTACAGTGGTGATGGTGGAGGGGTTACTTATCCATATTCTTCACAATGTGTTTCTAAACAGACTGAATAGGTTTTAATGTTGTCTTACAGCTTTGAGACCAGCTGGTGAGACAGTATGTGGGGTGGACTGTTATCACTGCATGTCTCAATTATTTTCCCCATTTTGACACATTGCTATGATTAAATAAATAAATAATAAATTTATTTGACTCTCGTGACCTTGAAAATGCAGCGATTGCACGTCCCCTAGCGTTAGCATTGCAAACTCCGAGAGCTCGTTGGTTGACTGTGGAAGGCGGAGGAGCAGCGTGTGCCTGACAGTCCGTGCTGAGGGCACCGAGTTCCCAGCACCCTGGATACAGGAAGGAAACTGCAAAGGGTTTTGACTTGATCCGAAAGGCAGTTTTACGCACATGCCCGGGAAAAGTGGAGTATTTGGTTGCTTGGAAGCAGTAGTCTGCGTAAAGTTTAACTGATTAACTATCAGTGCTTATCGGCGCCGACAGTGAACTAACAACAGTTTCTCTTCAAGCCTTCAGGTATGTCTGTGACGTATTTTTAGACATGTGCCACATACTTCAGAGTAACTTTAGAACTCACTCTTTCTTCAACGCTCTTGCTGTTTCTGCAATGTTACGAGAAAATTGACTTTTGGAACTACGAAGTTTTATCTTATTAATTCGCATTTAGAGCTTTTTAGTAAAGGTTTTTATTTGCCACGTGATTGGCGCGTTTATTGCGTCATTGGGACTTGCCGCCATCTGTTCATGATCATGAACTTTTTAATATGAGCATTAATTTTGCATTTTTTGTAATATTATATATAAGTATATAAGTATTTTAAGTCGTATCTGAGTTGGGTTTTTTGAGTAAATGATTCCAGGCGTATTATGTCTTAAAGTGTTTAATCTGTACACAAAAAACACGCTGATTCGCTTCGAGGAGGGTTAGCCTTGATAGCCTTTTATTACTCCCGCCTTATGCTTTATATTGTCGTGCTGGCAATACCTCAAGCTTAATATTATAGAGTTTGGAACAAATACCTTTAAAACATATTGGATCCTTTGTTAATCTGTTCAGAATGGCATCCCAGATCCTGTTATCTGACAAATCAGTGCATTTTGGTCCCTAATTCAGAGATGGTTCTTCAAACATTTGGATCCGTCCCCGTCATGCACTCATAGTGTTTCAGTTTTAGTAAAGCCCAGCTCAGTTGCAAAGTACTACTGAACTCTTCAGCAATTAAGTTAAACATCTGGCAACAAATGCCTTAAACAGGGGCCACAAAGTGATGTTCTGTAAAAATCCCTTTTAGTAAGTTCTGTTCTCCCTCGGGGGAGTTCTCCGTTACTGCCGCTTGGAGCGTTGGGGAATTTCTCAAACATCTTGTGCAGTCGTGAGCTACAGAAAATGAAGAAATGACGACACCTTGACCATTTTGGAAACAGAATTTTCAGGCCTGTCTGAGTCAATTTTGCAAAAAATGTTTAACTCCAAGCTAGCCTTAGCTTTGTTAAGCCCCTTTTACAGTGCACAAAAATAGTGCGTTGCCCCAGGTCATTTTGGCACGATGAAAGGGTTGTGGCGGCATTTCGTCCTGGGTCGATGTGGGTCTCCTGCACGATGAAGGATGCCACTGAATGACCCGATGACTCTAATGAACCAGAGAGCAGTGATGTATCTTCTCTGGGTCAGGCTGAACAGACCGTCTCCAACAGCTCAGGCCCATGTGGAAATGATATTTAGGCTTTCCCTCACCCAGATCTTTAGGGCAGATCACCATCATGGCAGAAAGCTCTCCAGTCCTAACCCTAACCCTCTAACCCTAACCCTCTAACCCTAACCCCCTAATCCTAATCCTAACCCTAACCCTAACCCCCAACCCTAACCCCCAACCCTAACCCTAACCCTAAGGCGGCTACGCTCCCGGTATCACACCGCACCTGCAGAAGCACCCTGCCACACTAATCTGCCCCTTCCAGTCAGGTTGGGGCTTAATTTTGCAGCAGCCACATTTTTTACCTTAAATGTGGTTAAACTGGTTCAGTTAGATGTTTTCACAAGTGTTTTTGTGGCAGTTAATTAATTAAATGTGTTTTACATTCACATGCAGCTATGAAGTACATCCTGGTTACTGGTGGAGTCATATCTGGGATTGGGAAGGGAATAATTGCCAGCAGCGTGGGAACCATCCTTAAATCCTGCGGCCTTCATGTCACAGCTATAAAAATCGATCCCTACATAAATATTGATGCCGGCACCTTTTCACCCTACGAGCACGGTGAGTTAATGAGTTCCAGGAGCCTTTCATGGATCTTCTGCCGTCAAATTCGATAGCAACATGAGCGTGCCACATGGAGGAGTGACACCTTGTCAGATGAGTGGCCCTGAGAAAAGGTTGAACTTTGATTCACCTGTGTCGTCCTTGTCATGCTTTCAGGGGAAGTCTTTGTTCTTGATGATGGCGGGGAAGTGGATTTGGACCTGGGGAACTATGAGCGCTTCTTGGACATCCGTCTTACCAGAGACAACAACCTCACCACTGGAAAGATCTACCAGTCAGTCATCAGCAAGGAGAGGAAGGGAGACTACCTGGGCAAAACGGTGCAGGGTGAGCCAAGAGGCCGGGTCACATGTTCATGGGAGGGGCTTTGAGATTCGCCATGCTTGTGATTTCCTTCCCAAATCATTTTTGATGATTTGTTATCACTTGAAAAATCTGTGGTCAGTGGTGCCCCACATTACGGATGCCATCCAGGAGTGGGTGATGAAGCAGGCCAGGGTGTCGGTGGACGACGACGGCATAGAACCCGAAGTTTGCATCATTGAGGTAAAATGGAGCTGTTGGCGTCAGAAGTAGAACCAACACCGCAGGTTGTTCCTTTTAAAATGCTTCCAGTTGTTGTGGGCCAGTTTTGGCTCCGGAAGGTCATCAAAAGGTGGTGGTGTCCTGGATGTTTGGGAGGAATGAGCAGCAGACTATTGATCTGCATTTGAACGTCAGCTGTACAGCACTTTCACGAGAGGCTTTGCCCGTCGTCAGCACTCCTTCTCTAGACGTAGGGTCTCGATCACAAAGATCTAGGTCACAGAGCAAACAAAGACATCACTTTTTTCCTACAGTTGCTTTTCTATCCAGTTGTTCTTGTGATCTGAATAAAACCAATTTTTCTGCAAGCCTAGAGGCGCCGCTAACGTTAGCTCAGCTGCTGAGACATGATGCTAGCGGTTCCTGCTCTCTAACGCGGCGCTGTGTGCCACCAGCTGGGCGGAACGGTCGGAGACATTGAGAGTATGCCCTTTATTGAGGCCTTCAGGCAGTTCCAGTTCAAGGTGAAGAGGGAGAACTTCTGCAACATCCATGTCAGCTTGATCCCACAGGTATGGCCCAGTGATGTTGACACCACTCTGTCATCACTTCTTCTGTTCTGATTTGCATTTGTGTCCTCAGCCACAAACTACTGGGGAGCAGAAAACCAAACCAACCCAGAGCAGCGTTCGAGAGCTGAGAGGTCTCGGCTTGTCTCCAGACCTGGTGAGTCACATGGGCTTCCCCCCCCAGGGTGGCGTGTCCTCCTAGCTGGAACCCCACTGTGAAGCCTTTTGTCCAGCACAGTTGTTGGTGTCATAAAAGCAGCTCTCCCCTTAATTTGCTTCGCCACAGTAACTCCTTTGGGGATTAAAAGATACTGAGGATATTTGATAGTATCATTTGTAGGATAACTTGCTAGCCCCCCTCCCTGGCTAACCTCATTGTACGGATTGTAACCAGATTATGTGTCGCTGTTCGACGCCCCTGGAAACGGCAGTAAAGGAGAAGATCTCTATGTTTTGCCATGTGGAGCCTTCACAGGTGAAGTATCTCATTGCACTGTAACATAGAATATTCCAGCACATCTTTCTTTGAGCAACTCAAGGAATCTGTTTTGCGTTTGTTGGTAGGTGATCTGTGTCCAGGACGTCTCCTCCATTTACAAAGTACCGCTCTTGTTAGAAGAGCAGGGGGTTGTCAACTACTTCTGCCGGCGTCTGAACATGTCGGTGGAGACGAGTCCCAGGAAAATGCTCTCAAAGTGGAAAGAGATGGCTGACAGGTAGGAAAATGTTCCAGGGTTAGCAGTTAGCTAGCAGGGTTAGGGTTAGCAGCTAGCAGGGTTAGCAGTTAGCAGCTAACCCTAACCCTGCAGCCGAATCCCACATTCTGAAAAGTTCCTCTTTAAGCACAAGACAACATTTTGTCATATTTCAGGTCTGATCGTCTTTTGGAACATGTGACCATCGCCCTCGTTGGAAAATACACCAAACTGGCTGACTCCTACACGTCTGTCATCAAGGCGCTGGAGCACTCGGCTCTGGCCATTAACCATAAATTGGAGGTCAAGGTAAGGATCATTTTTCCAAATAATGTGAAGGTCATGTTGTGGTGTTTGTTTATTTATTTATTTATTTTGCCTGTTTTCTTCCAGTATGTAGACTCTGAAGATTTGGAGGGCACCACTCTCGAAGAGGAGCCAGTAAAATACCACGAGGCCTGGCAAAAGCTGTGCAGCTCTCAGTGAGTGGGGGTGGGGGTGGGGGTGGGGGTGGGGGTGAGGGTGAGGGTGAGGGTGGGGGTGGGGGATGGGATGGATGGGTGGAAGGGTGCACGAGGCGAGGAGGGCCCCCCTACATGAGCCGGGTCCTGCTCCAGGTTTCTGCCTGTTAAAGGGGAGGTGTTCCTGCCACTGTTCCTGGTTGGGGGTCAGGTCCTGGGGTTCTGGAGAGGGTCTAGAGACAGTTCTGATTGCAACAGATGCTGATAAATAAAGATTGATGGATTTATCTTATAATGTCTCAAAAAGAGAAGACTAAAGCAGTTTAGTAGCCACTGGGGTCACAGCTGGATCAGCTGCAGCAAATCAGAAGATCCACAGAGATTTTGAGTGTATATGACCAGCTTTCTAAAGTAAAAGGCACGGTGGCTTTGCTCTCCTCAGGTTCTCTTCAGGTTCTTCCCAGGTTCTCCCCATGCTCTCTCCAGGTTCTCCTCAAGTTCTCCCCAGGTTCTCCCCATGCTCTCTCCAGGTTCTCCCCAGGTTCTCCCCAGGTTCTCCCCATGCTCTCTCCAGGTTCACCTCAGGTTCACCTCAGGTTCTCCCCAGGTACTCCCCATGCTCTCTCCAGGTTCACCTCAGGTTCTCCCCAGGTTCTCCCCATGCTCTCTCCAGGTTCTCCTCAGGTTCTCCCCAGGTTCTCCCCATGCCTGCGTGGGTTCATGCACTCTCCTAAGCCTTTAAAAGGAAAAGTGCTGTGAGCTTCATGGATGATTGGAATTTTTAAGATGTCTCCCTTTTGCTTTTTCCACAGAGGAGTGTTGGTACCAGGAGGGTTCGGCGTTAGAGGGACGGAGGGAAAGATGCTCGCCATCAACTGGGCCAGGAAACAGAATAAGCCGTATCTGGGTAAGAGAGAAACGATCTTCAGTCCCAGATGTTCCTGTGGAATCCAACCAATCAAATGTTGACATGAAAGAGCTCTGAGAGGGCAGAAGATGTGAAGTGGGTTCAGGAAACCAGAACCTTTTGATGAAACGAGAGCTTTTTCACCTGAAGTTGCGAGACCACTTTAAGAGTTTTCCAGTTCCAGACGTCCATGACACCATGTTCAGGGTTAAAGCAACTTTCTGAAGCAACGTAGAGCTCAAATAAAGACGGGAATGAGAAGGTCAGGAGGTCGTTGCTCACTTTATTACATTTGTTCTGTAATTTGGAGCCAAAGCTGCAGAAGCACCAGATGAGCCGAGGCTGGAAGCTCTGGTAGATCCGGGTTAGGGTTCCGGACACCACGTCTGTTGTCCCAGTTTGCTCTAAAATGGGGCTCATGTGGGAATCCTGTCCATCTTGTCTTCTCCAGGAGTGTGTTTGGGAATGCAGCTGGCAGTGTGCGAGTTCGCCCGGAATGTTCTCGGGTGGGAAGGTGGGTGACTCCGCCGGCGTTTGGGCTTTGGTTCCTGCTGCGTCTGATTCCAGCCATGAAGGAACATCAGAGCCTCCGCTGACCTTTTCCTCTGCTGTCGTTCGCAGACGCCAACTCCACCGAATTCGACCCTCAGTCCGAGCACCCTGTGGTGAGTTCCCCTGTCCCGCTCCGCCGGGTCACTGAGCTGGAATAACCGGAAGGTTGTTGGTTTGCAGGTGATTGAGATGCCGGAGCACAACCCCGGGCAGATGGGCGGAACCATGCGTCTGGGCAAAAGGCGGACTCTCTTCAAGTCCGACACCAGCGTGATGAGTACGTGAGCTCTGGCGCGGACGGTCGCTGCGCTCGTGCACTAACAAGCGTCTTTTACAGGGAAACTTTATGCGAGTGTGGATTTCATCGAGGAAAGACACAGACACAGATTTGAGGTTGGGAATTCTTCTTCACTTTTGCTCCACTCTTCCGGCAGCAGTGGAAGTGAGGACTTCAGAACTCCGTCTTGTCTTCACAGGTCAACCCTGCTCTGAAGGAGCACTTCGTGAAGCACGGCCTTCAGTTTGTGGGTCAGGATGTGCAGGGAGAACGGATGGAGATCATTGAGTTGGAAGGTGGGTCGGGTTAGGGTTACGCTTCCGTGGCGTCCCAGGAAGGCGCCGCCTGGCCTCACGCTCTCCGTCATCCTTCCAGATCACTGTTACTTCGTTGGCGTGCAGTACCACCCCGAGTTCACCTCCAGGCCCATCAAACCTTCTCCGCCATACTTTGGCCTCCTGCTGGCGGCTGCAGGGAAGCTGCAGAGTTACCTGTCCAAAGGCTGCCAGCTGTCCCCTCGGTGAGCCGCCGGCTGCTCGCCACGTCCTGGCAATCGCAGGAAAAAGCTTCTTTTGGAGCGCTGCCGAGCAGCTGTGGTTTGAGCGTCTCTTCCTCTGTTACAGGGACACGTACTGCCACAGCAGCGGCGACAGCTCCCCCGAACCCGAGATCAGTGAACTGAAGTTTCCTGCTTCCCTCTGAAAACAGCAGTTGCCCTGCTTGTACCCCTTGTTCAGGTAAAAAGGTCTAATTAAAGGTTCAGTAATTAAAGGTGCACTCTGCCCCAGCTGACACCAGAAACTCCCATTTTAGTGCTCAGCAAGCCCGTTCTTATCTTCGTAAAGGGATTTCTTGCTCATTATCACGGCAATTAAAAACAAGACAAACTTCTACTGAACAGTTTCACATGAGCCAGATTGGAGGATGTTTTATTACAGAAATCATATCAAAAGCTAGAATGTGCACGTGGATATTGCTTTGAATTCGGCACTATGAGCCGCTACTCCCCCCCCCCCCCCGCTGTGACAGCTGCGGCTCCCAGAACCGTGTCCCATATTTATGGATTCTTTTGGCTTCCTCAATCGCCCCACTGGGATAAATAAAGTTTTCTGAATTTGAATGGATATTTACAAACGAGCGGCCACCAGAGGGCGCAAGAGTAAGACAGGTTTAAGAGGTGTGTGTGTGTGTGTGTGTGTGTGTGTGTGTGTGTGTGTGTGTGTGTGTGTGTGTGTGTGTTGTGTGTGTGTGTGTGTGTGTGTGTGTGTGTCATGCGTAACACCCGCAGAAATGCTGACGATGCAGCTTTTAAGTTAAAGGATAACCACCCACCCCTGTTGGCTCGTTAGTTTTGGAGCCTCAGGTCTTTTTACTGCCGTGTTTCCCTAATGAGCCTAATGAAACCTTTAGAAGAACCTTTCTGTGGACCACAAAGCTCTCGTGGCCTCTATAGGGCAGAAATTACGCTGATTGCATGATGAAAAGTGCTTTAGTGAGTATTTTATTTACGTTCGAGTTACCATTCCACTGAAACTCTTCTGGAATTCTTTGTTTTGTTTGAATAAATTTTGCCATTTGGAAGCAGGTAAATGTAGATATTTCACATATTGAAACCAGGCAGTAAACATAAGAATCCAGCTTTTAGTTTTATTTGGAGCCGTGTTGGAATCGTTGTTTCCACTGCTTTGTTTTCTACGTTTCTATTGTTCAAATGCATCTATGCAAAGTGGGTTTATTCTGAATAAACGTCTTCACTCCTGGTGTCAGTCTCTTCTGTTCCACTCCAAAGACGAGTTTTCCTTCCTTCTGCCGCCAGCGAGCAGATTTGTTCACTATTAAAAACAAGCGAAAGCTTTAGCGGCTCCGCACGTCTGTCAAAATGCTGCTGGAGCTTTTGTGTTTAAAGAATCGAGACACGTTTAATGAGGAGGAACATTCCCAGAGTCACTCTACGTCCCGGTCCAAATGCACGTTTCAGCACCACGTGTTCCGGACGTCGCCACCTCCGCAGTCCCAGAGAACGCTGTGAGTCCTACTTCCTTGAGTGCGCCGCCACCTCCGGCGCTCCCTCGCTCTCCTGGAGCGTCTCCGCCTTCTGTCAAGTATCAACAGTTTTTTCCTGTCCGGGCGCCTCCCAGCAGCTGCTGCCGACCAGGAAGTTGCAGGAAAACTGCACTGACACTCGCATGTATTTTGTGAGATTGACCACCAAACTCGTGGAATGAGTCTGCCAGCTCCTCGCCTCGCTCCTCTCCACGCTCCTCTCCACGCTCCTCTCCTCGCTCCTCTCCTCGCTCCTCGCCTCGCTCCTCTCCACGCTCCTCTCCTCGCTCCTCGCCTCGCTCCTCTCCACGCTCCTCTCCTCGCTCCTCGCCTCGCTCCTCTCCTCGCTCCTCGCCTCGCTCCTCGCCTCGCTCCTCTCCTCGCTCCTCGCCTCGCTCCTCTCCACGCGCCTTGCTCCTCGCCTCGCTCCTCTCCTCGCTCCTCTCCACGCTCCTCGCCTCGCTCCTCTCCTCGCTCCTCTCCACGCTCCTCTCCTCGCTCCTCTCCACGCTCCTCTCCTCGCTCCTCTCCACGCTCCTCGCCGGGAGTAGTCCAAGATGGCTTTGAATAGCGAAGGAGCTTCAGACCGTGACGCGTGTGAGGGGCGGCTGCTGTGCTTGTCTACGTTTGTTCTTGGAGTTGTTGTGAAGGACTCATCTCTTCATCTCTGTCACCTTCTCAGCAGCACATCTGCAGACTCTGTGGCGGTACCAGTTCAGGATCATCATGCTGGGAGACTCTACGGTCGGCAAATCCTCCTTGGTGAAGCGTTACGCTGAAGGCTTGTTCCAGGACTCCATCAACCAGACAGTGGGTGTAGACTTCTACGTCCACTTTCTGGAGGTGGAGCAGGGAGTCCATGTGAAGCTTCAGTTCTGGGACACGGCCGGCCAGGAGAGGTTTAGGTGAGGAAGTCTTGGGAACATCATTCACGCTGGCTTGGTGCTGAGATCTTTGCATGAGACCGTTAAACAAAGCAGCATCTTCAGCTGGACGGAGGAGGACATGCAAATCTTTTGTGTTGCGTGTTCGTGCCCTTCAGCTGTAACCGTCCTGGTCCCAGGACCAGCGCAGGAGGCATTGAGCTTTGAACATGGATCCTTTCTTCTATAGTGAGAGAAGGTTCCATCTCTAAAATTCATCATTTCTATTCTCCGGTTAAATGAACCTGCAACAGCACGTCCTCGTGTCTCCTCGTGTTCTCCATGTGTTCTCCTCTTGTTCTCCTCACGTTCTCCTCGCGTTCTCCTCGCGTTCTCCTTGTGTTCTCCTCGCGTTCTCCTTGTGTTCTCCTCTCCTCACGTTCTCGTGTTCTCCTCTCCTTGCGTTCTCCTTGTGTTCTCCTCTTGTTCTCCTCACGTTCTCCTCGCGTTCTCCTCGCGTTCTCCTTGTGTTCTCCTCTCCTCGCATTCTCGTGTTCTCCTCTCCTCGCGTTCTCCTCATGTTCTCTTCATGTTCTGCTCGTGTCTCCTCATGTTCTCCTCGTGTCTCCTCATGTTCTCCTCGTGTTCTCCCCGTGTCTCCTCGTGTTCTCCCCGTGTCTCCTCATGTTCTCCTCGTGTCTCCTCATGTTCTCCTCGTGCTCTCCTCGTGTTCTCCTCTCCTCGCGTTCTCCTCATGTTCTCCTCTTGTTCTCCTCACGTTCTCCTCGCGTTCTCCTTGTGTTCTCCTCGCGTTCTCCTTGTGTTCTCCTCTCCTCGCGTTCTCGTGTTCTCTCTCCTCGCGTTCTCCTCATGTTCTCTTCATGTTCTGCTCGGGTCTCCTCATGTTCTCCTCGTGTCTCCTCATGCTCTCCTCGTGTTCTCCTCGCGTTCTCCTCATGTTCTCCTCGTGTCTCCTCATGTTCTCCTCATGCTCTCCTCGTGTCTCCTCATGTTCTCCTCGTGCTCTCCTCGTGTTCTCCTCTCCTCGCGTTCTCCTCGTGTTCTCCTTGTGTCTCCTCATGTTCTCCTCGTGCTCTCCTCGCGTTCTCCTCGTGTTCTCCTCTCCTCGCGTTCTCCTCATGTTCTCCTCTCCTCGCGTTCTCCTCATGTTCTCCTCGTGTCTCCTCGCGTTCTCCTCGTGTTCTCCTCTCCTCGCGTTCTCCCCATGTTCTCCTCGTGCTCTCCTCGTGATCTCCTCGTGCTCTCCTCGTGTTCTCCTCGCGTTCTCCTTGTGCTCTCCCCGTGTCTCCTCATGTTCTCCTCGTGTCTCCTCGTGTTCTCCTCGTGTCTCCTCATGTTCTCCTCATGTTCTCCTCGCGTTCTCCTCGTGTCTCCTCATGTTCTCCTCGTGTCTCCTCGCGTTCTCCTCTCCTCGCGTTCTCCTCATGTTCTCCTCGTGTCTCCTCATGTTCTCCTCGTGTTCTCCTCGTGTTCTCCTCTCCTCGCGTTCTCCTCATGTTCTCCTCTCCTCGCGTTCTCCTCATGTTCTCCTCGTGTCTCCTCATGTTCTCCTCGTGTTCTCCTCATGTTCTCCTCTCCTCGTGTCTCCTCGCGTTCTCCTCGTGTCTCCTCGTGTTCTCCTCTCCTCGCGTTCTCCTCATGTTCTCCTCGTGTCTCCTCGCGTTCTCTTCGTGTCTCCTCGTGTTCTCCTCTCCTTACGTTCTCCTCATGTTCTCCTCGTGCTCTCCTCGTGTTCTCCTCGCGTTCTCCTCCCCAGCTGCAGGCAGGTGGTCCCACGAGCATCAGCTCAGAGCTCAGACGAGGGAGGTTTTTCCTTTTTTGGAGACATAATTATGTAGAGAAAGAACGATTTCTTTTACACAGATGGTCGGACGCTGGGGCCATTTATGCTGCTTTTTTCATACATTTGAGAAGTCCAACTCTTCCATCTCTTCCTAAAGATGATTATCACCATCTTTCGCTTATCTAAAAAAACACAACGCACCTCAAACGGTGCAGAAAATCAGCTGATTATTTGTATGACGAGAAGAGAAAGAATTGGGTCTGAACGCTGCTCCTCACACCGAGTGTTGAAACCCCTGTTGTCCTCAGGTCAGTGACCCGTTCCTACTATCGCAACTCTGCCGGCGGCCTGCTGATGTTTGACATGACCAACCGGGTCTCCTTTGAACACATCAAAGAGTGGCACCGTGAGGTGTGTGATCACGTGCACCCTTACAAGGTTCTGTTCATCCTGGTGGGCAACAAGAGCGACAAAGCTGAAGGACGGCTGGTCGGCCGGGAGGAGGCTGAGGCGCTGGCCCGGGAGCTGGGGATGCCCTACGTGGAGGTGTCCGCCAGGACCGGTCAGAATGTCAGCAACGCCTTTGAGCTCCTCGCCAGATGCATCTATGAGGGTCTGCGGAGCGGAGAGGTGGAGCTGCAGGAAGGCTGGGACGGAGTCAAGAGCCTGGCACCACGGGGGCCGAAGGCCGAGAGACTGGGCCCGGTCCGCTCCGCTCCAAAGAGCAAGTGCTGCAGTTAAAACCAGGAAGGACATCAAAGCAGCCCTGGAGGCCGGTTGGGACCAGTAACCATCATGCAGAAGGACTGAAGTGCAGACATTCCGTTTTCATAAAAAAAAACTATCCGGTCACTGCGCAGAGTTGGTGGTGAGATGTTGTCAGACATTATTTTTACACTAAGGACAAACTCCCCATTTCACGAGGAGTTTGTCCTCCGTGTTCTAATGATAATATATTCTATTATCATTACACATATAAAGTGCCCAAATGTAAGTTCCCAATTCATGGAACCTCAGGGCCGCAGAGACTGTTGAGATTTTTAAAAAGAGGCTCAAGACACACCTTTTTAATCAGGCCTTTAATTGATTTTCTGATTATTTTCAATTTATTTTATGTCTTATCCTTATTTTAGTTGACACTTTTACTGTTTTACTCCCTCAGTTCTTAGTCTCTCAGTTTTTAGTCTTTACACCTTTCATCTCATTTACTGTTTTAGTCTGTTTTAGTCTTAGTACTGTTTTACTACTCCAATTCTTAGTTCCTCAGCTTTTAGGTTTTATACCTTTTATCCCATTTACTGTTTCAGTCCTTCAGTTTTTAGCTCCAGTGTCTCCTCATGGTGTTTCCTCATGGGGGCCTGCCAGGCTGGGAGATGTTTCCGGTCTACCGCTGGGGGTGCTGTCCCATTGTCGACCTGGCCTGGGTGGTTAGGGGGCTCTGTGCTTTGGTGTGGAGCCTCCGGACTGTCCAGGTCGGGGTGGTCTTTGTGGCGGTACCACCTGTGGTCACGGACTGTGACCTCCCTCGGCCTGGTGGGCCTCCAAAGGTGGCGTCTCCTTCGCCTCAGGTCTCGGTGCCCAGCCATGTCTCAGCTTGCCTCAGCTTGTTTATGTGTGTGGGTGTGTGTGTAAGTGTGTTGTATGCATGTGTGTGTGTGTCCTTTTCTTGATTCTGTTCTCTTTGCTGTTTTTATCCTTTGTGAGGCACTTTGTGCTACCTAGCGTATGAAAAGTGCCATATAAATAAAGACTGATATTGATATTGATCTTGACTTTTTAAATCTTTGCAAATACAACACGGCTTTTAGAGACGCAGATTCCTTTTTTTGCTTCTGCTTTCCAATGTGTTACTTTTTGTGTTCCCTTGCAATAGTTTTGTGCAGGAATGTAGGGAGCCACACTTCGTACGTCTGCTACGTTTTCAGCTTCAGATTAGTAGAAATTATTTAGCAACGTGACCCTTCCCGGGCTCCGTACTTCTCGCTCCTTTTAGGGATCGTGTTTGGCGGCATCTAGTGGCCACCATGGGTGCTGCTGGACCAAAATTCCACTTTCTCCAATTGGGAAATCCAACCTCGGGATGGAATTCAGACATCAGTGGTGTTAGGGAATTTGTTGTTGTTCTCCAGGAAACATGATCCATGAATACCAAGCTGGACATCCAAGCACCCGTGGGCGCCCGTCTCTCCACAGCTTTGAAATGACCCTGTTGGAGAACAAAGCGGGTGGGATCCGCTTCTGTCATCCACTGCCAGACGCAGCTCTGCAGGACATTTGTGACTCTGAACTGTCTCCAGCCACATCTTCTGCTGCTAGCTTAGCTGGATTAGCACCTCATCGACTGTGTAAACACCTTTTTCATTGCTTGCTCTCGCCCTTTAAACAAATAAGGTGTTGCTCTCCAGCCCACAGGCGAACACCTGGCGAACAACAGGCGAACACCTGGCGAACAACAGGCGAACACCTGGCGAACAACAGGCGAACACCTGGCGAACAACAGGCGAACACCTGGCGAACACCTGGCGAACAACAGGCGAACACCTGGCGAACAACAGGCGAACACCTGGCGAACAACAGGCGAACACCTGGCGAACAACAGGCGAACACCTGGCGAACAACAGCCACAAACTGTCTGGAATCCCGAGCGATGGACACGTGCACGTGTTTTCTGAAGTATCTGGCCTCCGTTGACCTTCTCAAACCTTCAACAGTTGGGATTTGAGTGATAAGAGTGAAGGAAGAACACGACTGCAGGTGAGGCGAGGAGGAACTCGGAACGTTCCTCAGAACGATGCTGAGCAGCCTCGCACGACATCGAGCACAGTGAACCATCCGGATGGATTCACGTGCACGTCGTCCACCCGAGCTCCACGTCTGATAACCCGAGGGGCAACGACAGCAGACATGTGGGAGACTGAAGCCGAAGCAATGATCACAGACACTTGAGGAGTGACAGCGTAACACTATTTATCCACCAACTCCATTAATACACACAAAAGTACACAAAGTGGACGCAGCTTCATCCTCTGCAGTCTTGCTACTTTTTGGTCGTCTTGCGGATCAGCGCCATTCTCTGAAAACAGACCCCCCCCAAAGGTTAGAGCTGCTTGAGGAGGACCTGGAGCTGGACTCTCTGGACTGGCTCTGACCTGTTTGTGGGCCTCTGTGGTACAGGCCTTTTTGAATGGCCGGATTTCATCCGAGCCAAAACCAGGAATCCACATGTTCCACTGGCGCTCTGAGAAAAGCCAAAGACAAGACGGGATTGGATTAGAGAGAAGGGACGCCAGCTGGACCACGCCCCCCCGATGGACGTCGACCTCCAGAAGGACCCCCTGCTCTGCCACAACAGGGGGGGCCATCGAAGCCGGGCCGAGCCACAGCAGCCACCTACCCAGATGTAACTGAACATCTTTCACTTCTAAGGTGTTGGACTTCCGATGGCGCGCCAGCTGACAGGCCGCCGTCACCACACTCTCAATAAAGTCGTCGGCGATCTGAAGAAGCATCTGAGGGGAGACATGAGGACATCAAAGCATCCATTCTGAGCAGTGAACATCAAAGGAAAGGGGCGAAACTCTGACGCCAGTTTTAATGCAGCCAGAGCAAATTCCTGGTTGTGACCACGTTTGGGCTTCAGAGCTACAAGATACAGGAGGCACCTGCCACACAGATTTACAGCAGAACCTGGCGTGAACGGCACAAACGGACCTCCTCTACGTCCTCGTCCAGCTGCTCGTTGGGGTCGATCTCCCTCACCAGGTCTTGCAGTTTCTTCTTGGTGAGAACCTTAAAGAAAAGATGTTTGTGTGTGAAGCTTGAAGAGCAAAGGACCTCCGACTCATTCTGACCTTGCTCAAGGTCGCGGCCTTGATTCTGGCGTCGCTGAACCTATCTAAACACACCTCAGGCAAATTACAAAGGTAACACTTTGGATCGTGTTTCTAAATGGGACAGGATGACCTCATCCTTGATAATTAAACCCATGAAAAATAGCGTGGCGTCACGGCCGCTACGAGCACGTGATCACGACCGATAAGGCGTTTATCAACGCTGAAATCATTAAGATGATTCTCTGCATAACACGTGTAACAACACGTGTAACAACAAGCGTGTAATAACAAGCGTGCAACAACACGCGTGTAACAACACGTGTGTAATAACAAGCGTGTAATAACAAGCGTGTAACAACACGCGTGTAATAACAAGCGTGCAACAACACGCGTGTAACAACACGTGTGTAATAACAAGCGTGTAATAACAAGCGTGTAACAACACGCGTGTAACAACATGCGTGTAACAACACGCGTGTAACAACACATGTGTAACACAAAGGAACGGCACAGTGCTACGATCTCGGGAAATATTTGGGAGATTTGGTGTTCTGGATCTCGCCAGAGTCCAGAACAGGAGCCAAACTTTCCCATCTGTTCCTCGGCCTGGGGGGGGGGTCCATAGTATAGCGGCAAAAGTGTTCTGGTTGATTTCCTTTATGATCAAAGCCCCTTTGGTCTAATATTTGGAAGACCACAGGTCGGAATCCTTGGCCCATTCTCATACTTTAGAAAATTCTATTATATATTTTTGAGTGTATTTTGCAAAAGCCTCATAAACCGGGCCGAGGCCAAAATGGGCCCGATCTTTGCCACAAAGCCAGAGGTTTGGATTTGTCGACCTCACCTGGGACCCTTCTGGGCTGCTCCTGCCAGCGGCTCCGGGGGTGATCACCTTCATCACGGTGGCGGTGCTGTTAGCCATGCTCAGCGGGGCGAGTTTCACCGAAGCCCGGACGGATGTTCGCCTGTGTCGCTCGACCAAAGGGACGCGTCAGATGAACACAGATGCGATGGGTGAACATTTACAGGGTGCGTGAATCTGGGGAGGACGCAACACGACGCAACACGACACAACACAACACAACTGGTTTTTAAAGTCCCACTAATTCGAATGTATTTAGCGACCCTTTGATCGCACTGTTCTGACCAATACGGCATTAGCTCAAAAACAAAGGGTACAATTCAATACTTAAGGGAAAACGACAGCAATATAAAAAGAAAGGTCAAACTTAAACCAATGTTTATCTTAGAAATGCAGCGAATCTCTAAAACACCGGTCGAACAACGCAACGTGCTAAAAACATTAGCAGCGAACGCGCTTCAAATTAGCAAGAGTAGGCTAACATTAGCCACTAGCCTGGTGGCGAGGCTTTATTCAGACCGAGTCTTATATTTAGGAGCGAAAGCGTAAACTTACCCTCGTTCATAAACACTATCTGTCCATGTTTTGCATTTCCGTGTCGATGATGCAGAAATTAAATTCAGAAAGACTGAAACGTATTCGATGGAAACTGGGGCAAAAAACGACGCGACCAGACCTCCTCACTTCCGCTTTGTTGCGTCGACTTCCGCTGGTAAAATGTTGCTTCCGCCGACAGCCGGGGGACTTTGGAACTACAGCATAATTGTAAAGCATCAATTAATCATGTGTAAATCATTGTGGACGAAATAAGAGCTGTTAAGGACTCTATTGACTTTCTCTTGGTTGAGGTCACTGCAGGCAGTCGAGTGAATAAATGAGTTTATACGTGTGTGTGTGTGTGTGTGTGTTTGTCCCTCCTGCGGTCAAGTTTCGCTGCGTCATAAAGCTGTTTAGCTGGCGTTATTAAGCACATTTAATCATCTCTGAAAAGCATAAACAAAGTCATTCGACACAGGAAAACGAAGCGTTGTTAGTTGTACATTTCAAGTCAAGTCAGAATATTCCAGAGTCGTTTCTTTCGATTTCGATTCATTGGAAAACGACTTCATCCTCATTCGAACATGTCTTATGTTCCCCGGAGACAGATGACGCTCACGATGTCAATTTCATCGACTGAGATATTTATTTACACCCCACGCAGATAGTTTTAAATTCAAGCCCGCACAAAAAGAAAGTAAGCACATTTACAGAGACTATTCATTTATTTTCGGTTTTATATGGACATTGATACATCGCCTCTATCAAATGTTGAGTCCATTTCCTTAAACAGAGAGTAAACCACGCCCACACGCGAACGCTTAAATACTCCGAGCTAACGTTTTAATTTCACATTCGTACCTTTGCTTCAGTTGCTTCCAATTGTTTTAATTTGGGTAGAACTTGAAATTTTCTACGAAGTTATGAAGCCCGTTTTCGCTGTTGTTGGAGTGCTCCTACTTCATGGCAGTTTGGGTAATATGCTTTGTTTTAGTTTTACCTGTTTTACCTGCCCGCTGAAGCAGGTGTGCGTCTAATTAATATTAATTCATCAAATAATAAATAATATAAGAGTAGTCGGTTAGCAGCTTTCTGTTCGCCTCGTAGACACAGTCATGCTTGTGGGTTACAGTTTGTGTGTGTGTTACCTGTGTGTATGTGTGTGTTACCTTTGTGTGTTACCTGTGTGTGTGTGTGTGTGTGTGTGTGTGTGTGTGTGTCCTTCCTCCAGCGTAAACACTGCTTTCTCTACGAGCGTACCGATGTTTTCACCGTAGTGATCTTTGAGGATCATTTTTCACCGGGCTTGGCGTTCCCCCAGGGACCATCCTGAGGACCTCCATCCTTTTCTTCATTAGTGTACTTTTGTGTCGTTATTGCTGGCAGATGAACAAATGGGCTGTGCTGTTCCTGCCTACGTGGTTGATCAGTAAAACTGTCTGTAATTCGTGTCCACATGCAGCCACTTTGCTGATCAAAGGGCCGACCGGGCCGATCCTGGAGGGGGAGCAGATCACACTGGAATGTCTGTACTCGGACGCTGAGTTCAACATCAGCCAGGTCCACATTGAGATGTTCTCCAAGGTGAGAGACAAAGGACTAATGCAATGACTTTTATTGTTGGAACGAGCTTGATAAGTTCCTGTATACTGCTGTGATTGGGGTGAGTGCAGAGGAGTTGATGGCTGCTCCGTTCATGGAGCTGCATTCCCATCTTTAACATTTTCCCCAGTTTTGATGTAAACACGACCTCCGTCATCAGTCCTGCTTGTTCCCTTCAGTACACCAAGCAATGGCGTCCCTTCTCTCAGCGGTTCTGGTGCCGGGGCTACGGGACAGAAGTGCGCATGACTCCAGACCGCTTGCTCATGTCCGTCCCTTATGCGAGCACCTTGTACGACGGCTCCTATCGCTGCGTGTCCGACGGGAAAAACGCAACCACCCCAGACAGCTGCTCCCAGGTGCTGACAATCAAAGTCCACTGTGAGTATCTAAAGATGGACGTTGCCATGGAAACCTTCACTTCTTCCTGTTGGATTGAGAAATGTGGATTTATCTTGCAGAGGTGAATTACACAGAATTCTGAGAGTGAGCAAACGTTTGAGAAGGAACTAATGAACAATTTCCAATGGTGATGTGATTAAAAAAGAAATGCACCATTAGAAATGAGCCAGCGCTGCACAAAGGATGTAACCCACTGCAAAAACTCTGCACTGTAAAAATCTGTCAGTTGGTTCTCTAACAGCTTTTGGTCCATTATCTTTGAAGCTGTCAGGCATTTAGGGTGCACAGTTGCATCAACTGGCATCGTGTCCATTCAGATTAGGGTGTCCTCCATCTGCTCAGTGGTGATCACATCCACCAGGAAGATCTTTGATAGGTTCCTCAGTCTGGCAGCACTCATTATGAGCAAAGATCAGAATGGACCAGAGGGAACATCAAGGAGAGGCGCTAGCAGCTGAAATGAGCCGTTATTCACAGCCCCACTTCCTAACGACTGTTACCCGTTATCATGGTTGTCGATTGTTTGCTGCAGGTTTTGCCACCGTTCACTTGAGTCCGTGCGCTCAGAGACACTCTGCTAGCACACACTCTTTAGAAAGGCTTCAGCCCACGTCCTTTCATGCTCAAACCTTCTTTTTTAAGATATGGGGCAGCTGTCAATGACCAGGGAAGGCTACAGCAGATACCTGGGACTATCAGAGGAGCTGAAGGTGCGATCTGGGGATGATGTGGTGCTGAAGTGTTCAACCAGTGCGTCCGAGACGTCCATCTACACCTGGAGCAAGAACGTGAGCGTTTGCACATCTGTCAACATGCACTCCTGCTTGGGCTCGAGCTCTTGTTTTCACCGTAGTCATCTTTCCAGGTTTCTCTCCCTGTTTCTCTCCCCTTCATTTCCTCCAGCCTAACGTCTCCTCTGGCTCATCTCCTGTCCAGAGCCGCTCTGACCAAGTCTTCCATGCTTCCAGGACCGCTTGGCTAACTCTAACCACTCACTGGGTTAGGGTTAGGGTTAGGGTTAGGGTTAGGGTTCCTCATGGTTTTTCCCCTTTGGTTGCCTAGTATTGAAATATTGACCAGCACTTTTAATGACCGAGGAACTCTCCCAGTAGAGACATCCACATAGTGAAATGGTCAGACCCAGTATTTTAGGGGTGGAACCCGGATTGGGTTCAGTTTTGAACTGACACCCCACGGGTCACTTTGACCTGGATGACGGCCCAGTAGTTGGTTGAACATCTGTAGCTTTAAGGTGCGACAGCATCACTGGAAAGAGCTCTATTTTGTGTGTCTTATTTCCTTTTTTCAGTCTTCTCAGGCTGGCTGCTCAAGATGAACTAACCACTAACTCAGTGGGTTTTGTGTTTCACTGTTGGTGTTTGCACGAGTATATGTGTGTATATATGTGTGTATATATGTGTTTATATATGTGTGTATATATGTGTGTATATATGTATATGAGCTCCAGCTCTCAGGAGCCAAACCATCTGCATGCTAATATGTGTTTCTGTTGGGTTTCCACCTCGTGGAGGCTCGTCTCAGAATATCGCTGCTATTGTGTCATTTATCAGCTCCTGAACCACCTCATTATTCCAGTGTGTGTCACCACTGTTAGTGTGTGTCACCACTGTTGGTGTGTGTCACCACTGTTAGTGTGTGTCACCACTGTTGGTGTGTGTTACCACTGTTAGTGTGTGTCACCACTGTTGGTGTGTGTTACCACTGTTAGTGTGTGTCACCACTGTTGGTGTGTGTTACCACTGTTGGTGTGTGTCACCACTGTTGGTGTGTGTTACCACTGTTAGTGTGTGTCACCACTGTTAGTGTGTGTCACCACTGTTAGTGTGTGTTACCACTGTTAGTGTGTGTCACCACTGTTGGTGTGTGTACCACTGTTAGTGTGTGTCACCACTGTTAGTGTGTGTCACCACTGTGTGGTGTGTGTACCACTGTTGGTGTGTGTTACCACTGTTGGTGTGTGTCACCACTGTGTGTGTTACCACTGTTGTGTGTGTTACCACTGTTATTGTGTGTCACCACTGTGTGTGTCACCACTGTTAGTGTGTGTCACCACTGTTGGTGTGTGTCACCACTGTGTGTGTTACCACTGTTGGTGTGTGTCACCACTGTGTGTGTTACCACTGTTAGTGTGTCACCACTGTTGGTGTGTCACCACTGTGTGTGTCACCACTGTGTGTGTTACCACTGTTGGTGTGTGTGTCACCACTGTTGTGTGTGTCACCACTGTTAGTGTGTGTTACCACTGTTGGTGTGTGTTACCACTGTTGGTGTGTGTACCACTGTTAGTGTGTCACCACTGTTAGTGTGTGTCACCACTGTTGGTGTGTGTCACCACTGTTGGTGTCACCACTGTTGGTGTGTGTCACCACTGTGTGTGTTACCACTGTTGGTGTGTGTACCACTGTTGGTGTGGTGTCACCACTGTTGGTGTGTGTTACCACTGTTAGTGTGTGTCACCACTGTTGGTGTGTCACCACTGTTGGTGTGTGTTACCACTGTTAGTGTGTGTCACCACTGTTGGTGTGTGTGTACCACTGTTAGTGTGTGTCACCACTGTTGTGTGTCACCACTGTTGGTGTGTGTCACCACTGTTGGTGTGTGTGTCACCACTGTTAGTGTGTGTCACCACTGTTGTGTGTGTTACCACTGTTAGTGTGTGTCACCACTGTGTGTGTCACCACTGTTGTGTGTGTTACCACTGTTAGTGTGTGTCACCACTGTTGGTGTGTGTCACCACTGTTGGTGTGTGTTACCACTGTTAGTGTGTGTCACCACTGTTGGTGTGTGTTACCACTGTTAGTGTGTGTCACCACTGTGTGTGTCACCACTGTTGTGTGTGTCACCACTGTTAGTGTGTGTCACCACTGTGTGTGTCACCACTGTGTGTGTTACCACTGTTGGTGTGTGTCACCACTGTGTGTGTCACCACTGTGTGTGTCACCACTGTTGGTGTGTGTCACCACTGTTGGTGTCACCACTGTGTGTGTTACCACTGTTGGTGTGTGTCACCACTGTTGGTGTGCGTCACCACTGTTAGTGTGTGTCACCACTGTGTGTGTCACCACTGTTGGTGTGTGTCACCACTGTTAGTGTGTGTCACCACTGTTGGTGTGTGTCACCACTGTTGGTGTGTGTCACCACTGTTGGTGTGTGTTGAGTGGTGGTGAATAAATAGAGAGTGTTTTAACTGTCTGGAGCTTCCTATTAATATGAATATTTGAGAATATGAACATTTATTTGCAGCATGGAAATGAGCGAGCTCATTCTTCAGTGAAAAGGGATTTTAAAGAAATGTTTTCCAGACATTCCAGACTCCTCATAGTCCATGATTAATTCCATGATTAATTCCATGATTAATTCCATGATTATTTCCATGATTAATTCTCTCAGCCTTTATATTTGCCTCACTCTGCTCTGGTTGGGGGTTTCTTTCTTTCAGGGCAGTGATTGGATCCTGCCTTCCTCCCAGCTGGCGCTGATGAAGGTGAGCTCAGCCGATGGAGGCCGGTACACCTGCACGGCCCAACACCCGTCAGTGGAGGCGCTGAGGAAGAGCCGCAGCATCAGCATCAGCGTGCTGCCTGGTGAGACAGCTCTTCTCCAGGTTCTCTTCTCCAGGTTCTGTTCTCCAGGTTCTGTTCTCCAGGTTCTCTCTCCAGGTTCTCTCTCCAGGTTCTGTTCTCCAGGTTCTCTTCTCCAGGTTCTCTTCTCCAGGTTCTCTTCTCCAGGTTCTGTTCTCCAGTTCTGTTCTCCAGGTTCTCTTCTCCAGGTTCTCTTCTCCAGGTTCTGTTCTCCAGGTTCTGTTCTCCAGGTTCTCTTCTCCAGGTTCTCTTCTCCAGGTTCTGTTCTCCAGGTTCTGTTCTCCAGGTTCTCTTCTCCAGGTTCTCTTCTTCAGGTTCTCTTCTCCAGGTTCTCTTCTCCAGGTTCTCTTCTCCAGGTTCTGTTCTCCAGGTTCTCTTCTCCAGGTTCTCTTCTCCAGGTTCTCTTCTCCAGTTCTCTTCTCCAGGTTCTCTTCTCCAGGTTCTGTTCTGCAGGTTCTGTTCTCCAGGTTCTCTTTTCCAGGTTCTCTTCTCCAGGTTCTGTTCTGCAGGTTCTGTTCTCCAGGTTCTCTTCTCCAGGTTCTCTTCTCCAGGTTCTGTTCTGCAGGTTCTCTTCTCCAGGTTCTCTTCTCTCAGGTTCTCTTCTCCAGGTTCTCTTCTCCAGGTTCTGTTCTGCAGGTTCTGTTCTCCAGGTTCTCTTCTCCAGGTTCTCTTCTCCAGGTTCTGTTCTGCAGGTTCTCTTCTCCAGGTTCTCTTCTCCAGGTTCTCTTCTCCAGGTTCTCTTCTCCAGGTTCTGTTCTGCAGGTTCTCTTCTCCAGGTTCTCTTCTCCAGGTTCTCTTCTCCAGGTTCTGTTCTGCAGGTTCTCTTCTCCAGGTTCTCTTCTCCAGGTTCTCTTCTCCAGGTTCTCTTCTCCAGGTTCTCTTCTCCAGGTTCTCTTCTCCAGGTTCTGTTCTGCAGGTTCTGTTCTCCAGGTTCTCTTCTTCAGGTTCTGTTCTCCAGGTTCTGTTCTGCAGGTTCTCTTCATCATCATCTTCATCAGTAACCTGTGAGGCGATTGGAGATGGTTAATTGGCCCCCACCAATGCTCTTATATATATACAGTGATCCCTCGCTATATCGCGTTTCATCTTTCACGGCTTCGCTGCTTCACGGATTTTTTTTGCGAGTCGTTCGTTGCAGTTCTCAAATATAATCGAAGGTGGCATATCCGTTTATAAAAGTCTTCTTGCTCAGAAAAAGAAAGAGCGCCAACAACTCCCCATAACAATGTTCTTCTCTGGGAGAAAGACTCCTGCGCCTTCCGTAGAAACAGACGCTCCAGCGGAGCGGAGTCAGGACGCAGAGGCTCAGCTGGGACTGAAATACGCCAGTGACAATGTTTCCAACCTTGTATTACTAGATTAAAATTATTGTTTTAAACAAAGTTTGGTCTTTAAAACAGGTTTTGATTTTTGGTTTCATTCTATAGTTCAGTATTGCATTGTAAAATAATTTAAAAAAATAAAGCTGACTACTTCACGGATTTCACTTTTCGCGTGTTACTTTTGGAACGCAACTCCCGCGATAAACGAGGGATCACTGTATATAATTATAGCTATATATTATTAACTGTTGAATATCAGACCGCCGTTAACGATGCAATGAATGGGATAAATCTTGATAAAAGTGGTTTTTCCTGACCATTGGTCACGTTCAGCTGCTTCATGGTTGCTCACGCACGCAGGCTCGTGGTCCAGGTGTTGCAGAGCCCATGTGACGCGTGTCTCCTGATGTGGTCCACAGGAGATGCTCCGTGGTACCACACCAGTAATGGCCAGGTCCTCCTGGTGACCTCTGTGGCCGCGGCCTTCCTCCTGGTCTTCGTGGTCTCGGTCAGCGTGTTCCTGTGCAGCCGGGCCAAAGGCATCAAGACGGCCAAGGGCCCCATGTAAGAACGGACACGCGTGAGCCTCGAATATCGAGATCGCGCTATACTTTGATCCTCTTTCTTCTTTCATCTGCACTTTATCCAATTATTATTTTATTTTACATGTGGGCTGAAAAGAATGCCATTTTCAGAATAAAGGTGAAAAAAACTGAAGCAAACTGGATTTGAATGTCCTGGGTCTCAGCATGTCCGGGGTCCCAGCATGTCCTGGGTCTCAGCATGTCCGGGGTCCCAGCATGTCCTGGGTCCCAGTATGTCCTGGGTCCCAGCATGTCCTGGGTCCCTGCATGTCCTGGGTCTCAGCATGTCCTGGGTCTCAGCATGTCCTGGGTCCCAGCATGTCCTGGGTCTCAGCATGTCCTGGGTCTCAGTATGTCCTGGGTCCTAGCATGTCCTGGATCCCAGCATGTCCTGGGTTCCAGCATGTCCTGGTCCCTGCATGTCCTGGGTCCCTGCATGTCCTGGGTCCCATCATGTCCTGGGTTCCAGCATGTCCTGGGTCCCAGCATGTCCTGGGTCCCTGCATGTCCTGGGTCCCAGCATGTCCTGGGTCCCTGCATGTCCGGGGTCCCAGCATGTCCTGGGTCTCAGCATGTCCGGGGTCCCAGCATGTCCTGGGTCTCAGCATGTCCTGGGTCCCAGCATGTCCGGGGTCTCAGCATGTCCGGGGTCCCAGCATGTCCTGGGTCTCAGCATGTCCTGGGTCTCAGTATGTCCTGGGTCCTAGCATGTCCTGGATCCCAGCATGTCCTGGTTTCCAGCATGTCCTGGGTCCCATCATGTCCTGGGTCTCAGGATGTCCTGGGTTCCAGCATGTCCTGGGTCCCATCATGTCCTGGGTCTCAGCATGTCCTGGGTCCCAACATGTCCGGGGTCTCAGCATGTCCGGGGTCCCAGCATGTCCTGGGTCTCAGCATGTCCTGGATCCCAGCATGTCCTGGGTCTCAGCATGTCCTGGGTCCCAGCATGTCCTGGGTCTCAGCATGTCCTGGGTCTCAGCATGTCCTGGGTCCCAGCATGTCCTGGGTCCCAGCATGTCCTGGGTCCCTGCATGTCCGGGGTCTCAGCATGTCCGGGGTCTCAGCATGTCCGGGGTCCCAGCATGTCCTGGGTCCCTGCATGTCCTGGGTCCTAGCATGTCCTGGGTCCCATCATGTCCTGGGTCCCAGCATGTCCTGGGTCCCTGCATGTCCTGGGTCTCAGTATGTCCTGGGTCCCTGCATGTCCTGGGTCCCTGCATGTCCTGGGTCCCAGCATGTCCTGGGTCCCTGCATGTCCTGGGTCCCTGGATGTCCTGGGTCCCTGGATGTCCTGGTCCCAGCATGTCCGGGGTCCCAGCATGTCCTGGGTCCCAGCATGTCCTGGGTCCCAGCATGTCCTGGGTCCCTGCATGTCCTGGGTCTCAGTATGTCCTGGGTCTCAGCATGTCCTGGGTCTCAGCATGTCCTGGGTCCCTGGATGTCCTGGGTCCCAGCATGTCCTGGGTCCCAGCATGTCCGGGGTCTCAGCATGTCCGGGGTCCCAGCATGTCCTGGGTCCCTGCATGTCCTGGGTCTCAGCATGTCCTGGGTCCCAGCATGTCCTGGGTCCCAGCATGTCCTGGGTCCCAGCATGTCCGGGGTCTCAGCATGTCCGGGGTCCCAGCATGTCCTGGGTCCCTTTTGAGACACTATTAGAGTCACACCACAGACCAAGACGGCACAGGTGGGTTTATTTACTTGTTTTATGTTCGAATCATCATGTTCGGGGTCCGAACAGGTCGGCTGTAACATCAGAGCTGCCATCAAAGCTCAGGAACAGTTCAGCTGCTTTGAAGTCACCTTTGGTCTCAAAAATCAAGCGTTTAACCAGTGAAGTGAGGGTGAGACGGGAGGACCAGGGCGTTCCAACACCAGAAATCAGGCAACTGCTGACCAAATTAGGAATTTATACCAAAGATGATGTTTTAAAGGACCCAGCTGGAAACACAAGGAGCTGCCTCAGGGGCCTTAAATCAGTGAGGGCCCCTGAGTCAGGACGTGGTCACGTCGTTGCCTCTAATAATCACAGCGTCAGATGAAAAGCTTTTGGATGCTCTCACACAGAAACGATCAAATCTTTAGCAGCGCTAACGGGGACGTCGTTATACGGACAATGATTGTCTCTCTTTCTCTCTGTGCTTCTCCAGTGACGACCATTCCCAGAAGAAACCCATCTACAGAACCAGCGCAGAGTCGCTGCTCTCCACTACTGCAGATAAACAGCCTCTGGTGTGACCCCAGGAGGGGGGGGGGGCGGCGAGGGGGAAGGGCTGACGCTGACATAAGTGATGCTGAAGGGGGGAGGAGCTCGTCTGGGTTCCGCTTGGCTGTGGACCTGGAAGAGAAGAACATCCGATCAGTCCTGAGGCCGTGTCGTCCCTCAGGTGTCCACACGTTTAGCCTTAAAGGCAACTGGAGCTCGTTTTCCCTCTCTGTTGTGTGTTGTTTAATCATGATAATCATGCTAGTTTGGGTTTGGGTCATCTTTGTTGTTAATTGTCTTCTAGCTAACCAGTCAATGAACTGTACCACCTTATTCTGTATTAAATGGCTTTCTGTGGCCTTTTGATCCTGTGGCCTTTCATGCTAGCATCCTTTCATGCTAGCATCAGTGTGTTTACAATGAAAAGGACTGAGAACGGGGGGGGGGTACATGAGAACAGATGTGATCATTCAAGGTTGAGTAATGCATTTTTCTAACATATTTCTCTTTGATGTTTGGGACATATTAAAGATTAAATGATCGTTCACCTTTTTCCTGGAACTTTAAGATGTTCAATGACTTGAAAAGGGCACCAAGTGTCACCCTGCTGGTCAGGGCTGCCTCTCTCTCTCTCCTCTCCTCTTCCTCTCCCTCTCCTCTCCTCTCCTCTCCTCTCCTCTCCTCTCCCCTCCCCTCCCCTCCTCTCCTCCCCTCTCCCTCTCCCTCTCCCTCTCCTCTCCTCTCCCCTCCTCCTCCTCTCCTCCTCTCCCCCCTCTCCTCTCCTCTCCCCCCTCTCCCCTCCTCTCCTCTCCTCTCTCCTCTCTCCTCTCCTCTCCCTCTCCTCTCCCCTCCTCTCCTCCTCCCCTCTCCCTCTCCTCTCCCTCCTCTCCTCTCCCTCTCCTCTCCTCTCCCCTCCCCTCTCCCCTCCTCTCCCCTCTCCTCTCCTCTCCGCTCCCTCTCCTCTCTCCTCTCCCCTCCCTCTCCTCTCCCTCTCCCTCTCCTCTCCTCTCCTCTCCCTCTCCTCTCCCCTCTCCTCTCCTCTCCCTCTCCTCTCCTCTCCTCTCCCCTCCCCTCCTCTCCTCCTCTCCCTCTCCTCTCCTCGTCCTCTCCTCCTCCTCTCCCCTCTCCTCTCCCCTCTCCTCTCCTCTCCCTCTCCCCTCCTCTCCTCTCCCTCTCCTCTCCTCTCCCCTCCCCTCTCCCCTCCTCTCCTCTCCTCTCCTCCCCTCCCCTCTCCTCTCCTCTGCCTCTCCTCTCCCCTCTCCCTCCCCTCCTCTCCTCTCCTCTCCCTCTCCCCTCTCCCTCTCCTCCCCTCCTCTCTCCTCTCCTCCTCCTCTCCTCTCTCCTCTCCGCCTCTTCCTCTCTCTTCCTCTCCCATCTCCCTCTCCTCTCCTCCTCTCCGTCGCATCGTCTCCTCTCCTCTCCCTCTCCTGCTCCCGCTCGCCCTCTCCCCTCCCCTCTCCTCCACTCCTTCCCCTCTTCGTCTCCTCTCCTCTCTCATCCTCGTCCTCTCCTCTTCTCCTCTTGCTCTCTCTCCTCCTCGTACTCCTCTTCCTCTCTCCTCTCCACCTCCTCCCCCATCGCTCTCCTCTCTCTCATCCTCTCCCTCTCCTCCCCTCTCCTCTCCTCGGTGCACGCCCTCTCCTCCCCCCTCCTCCCCTCTCCTCTCTCTCCTCTGCTCCTCACGTTCTCCTCTCCTCTCCTCGTCCTCTCCTCCTCTCCCTCGTGTCCCTCGTCCTCTCCTCTCTCCTCTCCCTCTCCTCTCCTCTCTCTCCTCTCCTCCTCCTCTCTGCTCCTCCTCTCCTCCTCCCTCTTCCCTCGGGTCATCCTCTACCTCCTCTCTCTGTCATCCCCTCTCCTCTCGCTGCTGCCCTCTCCGTCGTCCGAAATCAGTCCTCCTCTCCTCTCCTCCTCTCCTCTCCCTTCATCCTCTGCCTCTCTTCTCGCTCTCTCCGATCTCCTCCTCTCCTCTCCTCTCCCTCTCCTCTCCTCTCCTCTCGCCCTCCTCCTCTCCGCTCCTCTCCTCGTCTCCTCCTCCCTTCTCCCTCCTCTCACCTCTCCCTCTCCGTCCTTGCCTCGATCTCCCCTCCTCCCCTCCTCCCCTCCTCCTCCTCTCCTCTCTCCTCGCTCCCCTCTCCCTCTCCTCTCGCTCTCCTCTCCTCTCCTCTCCCTTCCTCTCCTCTCCTCTCCTCTCCTCTCCCTCTCCTTCCTCTCCTCTCCTCTCCGGCCCTCCTCTTCCTCTCCCTCTCCTCTCCTCTCTCTCCTCTCCCCTCCCCTCGCTCTCCTCCTTCTCCTCTCCCTACTCCCCTCTCTCCTCCTCCCTCTCCTCTCTCCTCTCCGGTCTCCTCTCCTCTCATCCTCTCCTCTCCCTATCTCCCTCTAGGTCCTCCCCTCTCCGCTCCCTCCCCTCTCCTCTCCTCTCCTCCCTCTCCCCCTCCTCTAGTCCTCTCCCCTCCTCTCCTTCTCCTCTCCTCTCCCCTCCTCGCCCTCCCTCTCCCTCTCCTCTCTCCTCTCCCTCGCTCGTCCCTCTCGCTCACTCCTCTCCTCTCCCCTCCGCGGCTCTCCCCGTCCTCTCCTCTCCTCATCCCCTCTCCTCACCCTCACCTCCCTCTCCTTCCTTCCTCATCCTCGCCTCTCGCCCTCTCCTCTCCTCTCCTCTCCCCCTGCCTCTCCTCTCCTCCTCCCCTCTCCTCTCCTCTGCCCCTCCCCTCCTCTCCTCTCCCTCCCTCTCCCCCTCCCCTCTCCCCTCCTCTCCTCTCCTCTCCCCGTCCCCTCTCCTCCTCTCCCTCCTCTCACCCTCGCTCACCGCCCCCTCGATCTTCCCCTCTCCTCTCCTCTCCTGCTCCTCTCGCCCTCTCCTCTCTCTCCTTCTTCTCCTCTCCTCCTCTCCTCTCCCCTCCTCGTCACTCTCCTCTCCCCTCTCCCCTTTCCTCTCCTCTCAATGCCTCTCCTTCTCCTCTCCTCTCGCTACTTCCTCATCCCCTCGCTCTCTCCTCTCCTCTCCTCCTCCTCCTCCCCTCTCCTCTCCTCTCCTTCGCCCTTCCTCCGGCCTCCTCCTCCTCGGTCTCCCTCTGCGCTACTTCTCCTCTCTCTCTCCTCGTGTCTGCTCGTGGCTCCTCCTCTCCTCTCCATCTCCTCTCCTCTCTCTCCCTCCCCTCCTCTTCTCTTCGCTCCTCCTCTCTCCCCTCTCCTCTTCCTCTCCGGTCCTCTCCTCTCTCTCCCTCCTCAATCCCCTCCCCGCTCCCTCTCCTCTCCTCATTCGCCTCCTCCCCTCTCCTCTCGCCTCTTGTCCTCTCCTCTCCTCCATGGCTCGTGCCTCTCCTTCGTCTCCCTCGTCCTCTCCTCCTCTGCTCGTCCCTCTCCTCTCCTCCTCTCTCTCCTCTCTCCTCCCCTCCTCAGGTCGGACCTCCTCTCTCCTCTCCCCCCCCTCTCCTCCTCCTCTCCCCCCTCCTCGCCTCGTCCTCTCTCTCCTCTCCTCTTCCTCTCTCCTCTGCCTCCTCCCTCATTCCTCGCGTCTCTCCTCTCGGTCTCCCCTCCTCAGCCGTCTCCCTCTCTCCTCTCGCCTCTCTCCTCGTCCTCTCCTCTGTCCTCTCTCCTCTCCTCTCCTCTCACCTCGGCTCTCTCTGGGACCGCTCCCTCCTCTCCTCTCCCTCTTCCTCTCCTCGATCCTCTCGCGGTCGGCCTCCCCTCCCCTCTCCCCTCCTCTCCTCCTTCCTCTCCCCTCCCTCTCTACCCTCCTCCTTCCTCTCCTCTCCCCTTCCCCCCCAGCAGGAGGGTCCCCCTACATGAGCCTGGTCCTGCTTGATTTGATTAGAAAATGGGGGCTCAGTGAAGCCAGTCCAACCAGGGGCCTTTGGTCTCGGAGGTCAGGTTCAGAGACCGTCATTGGTTGCCATGGCACACGTGCACACTCGTGACACACATTTTTCTGTATGGTCACAATTCCTAACGTGGCGTCCATCTTCTATTTAGAAGATTGATGCTATTTTCTGGAGCCCATTGTTGAATTTGAAGCCCCTTCTAAAATGAGCTCCTCCATACAGAACTTCACTGGCCGTCTCTGGAAGGTGTGGGGGCTAGGGCTAGGGTTAGTTAGGGTTAGGGTTAGTTAGGGTTAGGGTTAGTTAGGGCTAGGGTTAGTTAGGGGTAGGGTTAGTTAGGGGTAGGGTTAGTTAGGGGTAGGGTTAGGGTTAGTTAGGGGTAGGGTTGGGTTAGGTTAGGGTCAGGGGTAGGTTAGGGTTAGGTTAGGGTTAGGTTATCGGTGGTTGATCAGTTGCACCACGGAGCGCTGCCTGGAGACGGTTCTTAAAGCGATTCTTCAGGCCGCCCCCCATCGGCTGCAGCCCCCCGCTGTGGCGCAGCCTCAATAACGAGGGGGTGATGTCGGAACCATGGGTCACAACGCTGAAGGTCAAGCTCTGCACAATGCCTTTCAATTATGTTTGTTTGTTTGTTTGTTTGTGCGAAATGCCTTGCAGAGTTTGACAGGTCGATCATGAGTGAAAAGCTGTGTGCACGAGGGCCCAGGGGCATGAAAGAATCAATGTTTAACCATTAATGAGTAACCACTGGATGATGGTTGGTTAGGGTCAGGGTTAGTTAGGGTTAAGGTTGGTTAGGGTTGGGTAGGGTTAGGGCGCTCCACAGACACACCAACTACCACCTCCCTGCTCTGTTTTTGTTAGGGTTAGTTAGTGTCAGGGTTGTTAGAGTTAGTTAGGGTTAGGGTTAGTTAGTGTCAGGGTTAGTTAGGGTCAGAATTGGTTAGGGTTAGTTAGGGTCAGGGTTGGTTAGGGTTAGTTAGTGTCAGGGTTGTTAGGGTTGGTTAGGGTTAGTTAGGGTCAGGGTTAGTTAGGGTTAGTTAGTGTCAGGGTTGGTTAGGGTTAGGGTTAGTTAGTGTCAGGGTTGGTTAGGGTTAGTTAGGGTCAGGGTTAGTTAGGGTTAGTTAGTGTCAGGGTTGGTTAGGGTTAGTTAGTGTCAGGGTTGTTAGGTTGGTTAGGGTTAGTTAGGGTCAGGGTTAGTTAGGGTTAGTGTCAGGGTTGGTTAGGGTTAGTTAGGGTCAGGTTGGTTAGGTTTAGTTAGTGTCAGGGTTGTTAGGGTTGGTTAGGGTTAGTTAGGGTCAGGGTTAGTTAGGGTTAGTTAGTGTCAGGGTTGGTTAGGGTTAGGGTTAGTTAGTGTCAGGGTTGGTTAGGGTTAGTTAGGGTCAGGGTTAGTTAGGGTTAGTTAGTGTCAGGGTTGGTTAGGGTTAGTTAGTGTCAGGGTTGTTAGGGTTGGTTAGGGTTAGTTAGGGTCAGGGTTAGTTAGGGTTAGTGTCAGGGTTGGTTAGGGTTAGTTAGGGTCAGGGTTAGTTAGGGTTAGGGCGCTCCACAGACACACCAAACTACCACCTCCCTGCTCTGTTTTTGTTCCGCTCCCTTAGTTGTTTATGGAACATGTTGCATCAAAAAGCTGGAATAAGAGTGAAACTCGGTGGAATTCCAGGTGTGTTGTGCTCATTCTTTCCCGGTCTTGTCCCACCTGGTATGGCAGACACTGGGATCACTGACTCCCTGCCAACCTGGGAACACACACTTGCACAGAGGGAAGCTTCCCTGGGATGAGGATCAGGGAACGAGTGGGGCAGATGAGATCCCGAGACACATTCCCAGCCTGCTGTTGTGACCTTTAAGACGTCACTCAACTGGAGAACTGTGGGAGTTCAGTCTCTTTTCTGACGTCACCGTGTTGTTATTTTCTGGCTGCTTGAGATGAAGTGAGTGGAGAACGGATGCTGTTCCCTGTGTCGCCTGAAGGTGTCGCCAAAGACGCAGCGCCTCGAGGGAAGGAAAGAGGAAGTGCAACCGAATACCGGGCGAAGGTTAAAGTCCTCGTTAGCACGACCAGATTAAAGTCCTCGTTAGCACGACCGGATCGTCCACGAATATATGAACAGAGAACATTTACACGTCTCACGTCACGCCCTTAGCTCCACATTTCTAAATCAGCCTGGTTAATTGTCTCCGATTTGGGCTTCCAAACATTACAGTTGCATTGTGGTCATAAAATGAGTGCCGCGCACACACATGCGCGCACATTCGAGCAGATTCCAGTAAATGACTTCATCCTTTTCCCTTCAACACTCAACACCAGCTTCACCTTTATCACTTTAATCATTAATCTCGTAATAAGTTGCGTGTTTGCATCGAGAAAAATCTCTGGCGTCAATTATCAATCACACTGATTTCAGCTAATTACCAGGTGCAGCTTTGCTCTCCTGCCCCGCCCCCCCCCCGGCTCAGCCACACACCCTCCACCTGCCCCCGCTCTCTGATTGGTCAGGGCCGCCCACCGCTCCGCCCTCATCCATGGTTTGGTTTTTTTAATATATATTTTTACATATATGTGTGTGTGTCATGAGAATGAACCCAGAAACAGGGACCAGTCTTGGGTCCGAGTCACGCGTAAAGCTTGAAGCGTGCGTGTGTTGCGGAACCGGCTCCATTGCGATGTAAAGACGAAAACACACGAATTCGTTCACGGACAGTCGCCCGTGTGCGCGGACTCACGCACGCTCAGAGGCGCTGAAGGCGCAGTCGGAACAGAGAACCCGCACCTTCATGTCCCCGTGATATTGGCCGAGGAAGAGGAACCCGGAGGAGCCCAGAGGAACCAGGAGGAACCCGGAGGAGCCAAGAGGAACCAGGAGGAACCAGGAGGAACCAGGAGGAGACACAGGCGACCGCCATGGCTCCGCGCGCCGTGTGGAGCTCCTGCGTCCCGCTCACCATCGCCATCATCACCGTCGCCTGTTGGCTGCGCACCGGTAAGGCTCCGGGACGTGCTCGTGCTTCTTTATTAGTGCAAGTCGTTTCGCGTGCGTGAGATGAAGGACGTGGCTGCGTGACGAAACACGTGTGACCCTGTCGGTGTTCTGGCACCGTTCGGGTCAGCGTTAATATCACTAGAACCTTCCAGAACATCCAACGTTGACTGAAACAAAAAGTGAAACGACGTCTGTCACGACCACGTGCGCGCACATTCCTTTCGGTTTTTATGGCCCCTTTTTAATGTTGTCCAGCAGACGCGCCGTGGTTGGAATGATGTTGTGACGGACGTGCATGTGTCCGGGAGACGTGCACGTTAGCCAACACACGAGAATGGTGAAGCAGACGTGTGTCGGCGTTTACCCAACGTTGAGTGCGTGAGAGCGTGCATGGCAGAACCTCTGGAGCCTCGCACACGGACACCCAGCGAAGCCGTGGTGCTGCTTTGGTTCCGGTTCGCCTCCGCTGCTCGCTGCGGGACGGTCCTGCACAATAGATCCAATAGATCCCTTTGCTGGTGGTGACCCACCACTGCTGCTGCGGTCTCCTGCAACCCGAACCCGAACCACAGAGACGTTGGTCTCTTGAGGGTAGAAGGTTTTTGTCCTGCAACACGTTCATCCTGCGGAGGTGGAGGTTCCTGATGGGCTCCTGGGCCCCCTGAGCCCTGCAGGCACCAGGTGATGCTCCCCAGCCTCCAGCCCGAGAGGAAAAGGCTGATTTATGTGCACGAGTGGGCGTTTGTGTCTGGATGAAGGTAGAATTCTAAAATGTATAAAGTGCGACGTGAAAGCGTGTTTGATGCATCTGTGGCGCGAGGCCTGAGGGTCCTGAGCTGGGCCTGAGGGTCCTGAGCTGGGCCTGAGGGTCCTGAGCTGGGCCGCCTTTGCCTGATCTGGTCCCTGACAGACCAGGAAGGAGCCGTCCGGGGCGGGAACGGTGCTGGAAGAGGTCTTTACTGGCAGCTTTGGCCCCCTTACAAGATGAATATGAGACGGAGGGATGGAAGACGGAGAGAAAGAGGGATCCACACATGGAGGCCCGGGGGATCCACACATGGAGGCCCGAGGGATCCACACATGGAGGCCCGAGGGATCCACTCATGGAAGCCCGAGGGATCCACACATGGAGGCCCGAGGGATCCACTCATGGAAGCCCGAGGGATCCACACATGGAGGCCCGAGGGATCCACTCATGGAGGCCCGAGGGATCCACACATGGAGGCCCGGGGGATCCACTCATGGAAGCCCGAGGGATCCACACATGGAGACCCGAGGGATCCACGGGAGCACGGGGGGGGGGGCACGCCCACTGACCCACGGCAGGTTTACACCAAACGTGCAGCACATGCACGACAACAAATGCTAGCAGCTCTAGCTCCTCCTTCACCTTCTCCATTCCTGGGTCTGATCACGCCCCCTTTACACAGGCTTGGGTTCTGGTGCCGGAGCCCAGGTACAGGTAGCGTGATCCCGGGCTTGGGTTCTGGTTCCTGGAGCCATGTGTGCAAAGACTCATCAGTACATGGGCGCTGGTCACGGGGGCCGATGTGTGGCGGCGAACATCAAGGGAAACACACACGAGCAGAAGCCCCCACGTGCACGAGCAGAAGCCCCCACGTGCACGAGCAGAAGCCCCCACGTGCACACCCGCCCTATAATCGCATTAGTTCCACTTTCTACTGGGACTTTTGTGGAACCAGAGCAGCTTCTGGGTTCTGTTTACATTCTGCCATGTTGCTGCTTTTTCTGTGCAGAACTTTGTTCTGTCGTGATCAAAGCATGATCCAAGATTTATCCTTTGATCCAAGTGTGGGAGCCACAACATGGACTATATTTGTCTCCGGTCCAATTAGAACAGGCAGCCTCCTCTCCTGCCTGCTGTCTGCAGGTTCCCCTGTAAACACGATCAGACTTCACTCAGTGGGTCGTGGTTCTGTCCTCTGTTCTCTAGCTGGGCCTCAGTGGGTCGTGGTTCTGTTCCTCGGTCCCCTTCACTCAGTGGGTCGTGGTTCTGTCCTCTGTTCTCTAGCTGGGCCTCAGTGGGCCGCTCCACCGTCTGTGTGAACAATGGCGCCGTGCTTGTCAGCACAAGACTCTGAAATGAGCCCCAAACCTGTGCAACCCGTCCTGCTGCCTGATCAACCCTTAAAGCGCTCGCTACCTTAGCTGTTGCGTTAGCTCCACCCTTAAAGCGCTCGCTACCTTAGCTGTTGCGTTAGCTCCACCCACTAAGCGCTCGCTACCTTAGCTGTTGCGTTAGCTCCACCCACTAAAGCGCTCGCTACCTTAGCTGTTGCGTTAGCTCCACCCACTAAAGCGCTCGCTACCTTAGCTGTTGCGTTAGCTCCACCCACTAAAGCGCTCGCTACCTTAGCTGTTGCGTTAGCTCCACCCACTAAAGCGCTCGCTACCTTAGCTGTTGCGTTAGCTCCACCCACTAAAGCGCTCGCTACCTTAGCTGTTGCGTTAGCTCCACCCACTAAAGCGCTTCGCTACCTTAGCTGTTGCGTTAGCTCCACCCACTAAAGCGCTTCCAGAGCCCTTCTTAAGGGTGCTCTGGAGGTTGGTGGTGCAGCAGGACCCGCTTTAGCCAGAGCACAGACGGACTAATGGGGTCCGAGGGAGCCGTCTGCCCCCGTCCATGCTGGCGGGGAGGTGATGTCATGATCAGTGAGGTCACCGTGGAGAGAGACACGAGACAGAACCAGTTCTGTCCCAGTCTTACATCTGCTCAGTCCAGAAGGGACCCGACTGGCAGAGCTCAGGACCAGGGCGCAGGGCCTCCAATCACTGTTAGCTTGTCAAAATGCTGAAAGTTGCTGGTTAAATCACTCCAGTATCTACGGGGTCAAATGGAGGTTTTAGTTCAGGGGCACAACGATGCTGAAGAGGTCTCGGATGCTTTTTCCATCTTGGGAAACTATTAAAAGTAATTCTCATAAAAAGTCACTGTAGCCAGGACGGGTCGCAGGAAGGACGAACATCTGGATTCACTGTGTGACAACGACCAAGTGTTGGTGCTTTGTGGTCCTCAGGTCCTGCACAGGGGTATTAAAGTTCACCGCTTCTGATGTAGCTGAAGGCCCTTCTTAGCTTTGGTCCGATCCACAGATGGGTTCTCAAAGATGCTCCTGGATCACGATGATGGATCTTGATGATGGATCTTGATGATGGATCTTGATGATTGATCTTGATGGATCTTGATGATGGATCTTGATGATGGATCTTGATGATGGATCTTGATGGATCATGATGATTGATCTTGATGATGGATCATGATGATGGATCTTGATGATGGATCATGATGATGGATCATGATGATGGATCATGATGATGGATCCTGATGATGGTCAGCAGTGTTGCTACTATCCTGGCAGGAGAAGAGTAGAACCCTGGCACCTTCTGGGAGACTAAAGCATCTCGCCGCAGGCTTTGGGCATCAGCTGTCGTTGCCCAGGAACAGCGGTTCATAGCAACTGCCACCCGCTGGGGTAAACGAGGGCAATGAGCTGTGAAGCAGCTAGCAAAGGCCAGGGGGCTTTTGGGGTTGATTCCAAAGTCATTTATTACGCTTTTGTGGACTTTAAGGCCATGAACAGCCACTGTTGTCGCTGCCGTATAGAGCCCATAGAGCTAACCCTAACCCTATAGAGCCCATAGAGCTAACCCTAACCCTATAGAGCCCATAGAGCTAACCCTAACCCTATAGAGCCCATAGAGCTAACCCTAACCCTATAGAGCCCATAGAGCTAACCCTAACCCTATAGAGCCCATAGAGCTAACCCTAACCCTATAGAGCCCATAGAGCTAACCCTAACCCTATAGAGCCCATAGAGCTAACCCTAACCCTATAGAGCCCATAGAGCTAACCCTAACCCTATAGAGCCCATAGAGCTAACCCTAACCCTATAGAGCCCATAGAGCTAACCCTAACTCTATAGAGCCCATAGAGCTAACCCTAACCCTATAGAGCCCATAGAGCTAACCCTAACCCTATAGAGCCCATAGAGCTAACCCTAACCCTATAGAGCCCATAGAGCTAACCCTAACCCTATAGAGCCCATAATAACCAGATCCAGGCTACCAGGTGAGACCTGCCCGGTCTGGTGCAAAGGTGCGCTGAATTTGTGCACCTGCATGTCTGCAACAACGGCCGACGGCCACCTTATCAAAGAGTCGTGCACCTGTGCACCTGCACTGCTCTTCTTTTGCACAGTTGTGCGAATTTTACATGCAAACTTGTTGTTTGCTGACGGTAAATATCAGTTTAATTCAGTTTTTTCTTCAACACAGACTTTTCTTTGAGTAGAAGCACAAACAAAATGTTAATGAAGTCAAATGTCTGTAGCTGCACATCCATCTAGCCTGTTTCAGGTCAGTTCTATTAAATCTGAAGGTCAGTATTTAACGGGGTGTGTGTGTGTGGGGGGGGCTCTACCACCTACATGCACCGACACACGTACACAAGAAAAAGCCACAGGAACCATGATGGGCTTGTTGAAAAGCTACTTTATTATATTCTGGCAAGGACAGTTCAGGAAAATAACCTGCAACTTAGTGTGTATATCAGCTGTTGTGTGCTTAGTGGTGCTTTTGTTTCGTGGTTGTGGCTTCAGGTGGCGGCATATTCCATTATGGCCTTCGACGGTGTTGCATGTGCAGACATGCACACTTGTTCACTTGTGTGTGCTTTTGTGTGATTTTGTGCAGGGAAGCGTGGAACAAATGGTCACGTTTGCTTAAAGAGTCATAGTGCACAATCGAGGGTGCGTTGGAGCCTCTGAAGCGTTTTTGAAACGCCGTAAATGTTGGAATTGACCCATTTGTGTAGGGTTAGGGGCTAGAGGGTTAGGGCTTAGAGGATTAGGGTTAGGGCTTAGAGGGTTAGGGCTAGAGGGTTAGGGGCTAGAGGGTTAGGGCTAGAGGGTTAGGGGCTAGAGGGTTAGGGCTTAGAGGGTTAGGGTTTAGGGGTTAGAGGGTTGGGGCTAGAGGGTTAGGGGCTAGAGGGTTAGGGCTTAGAGGGTTAGGGTTTAGGGGTTAGAGGGTTAGGGGCTAGAGGGTTAGGGGCTAGAGGGTTAGGGCTTAGAGGGTTAGGGTTTAGGGGTTAGAGGGTTAGGGGCTAGAGGGTTAGGGGCTAGAGGGTTAGGGGCTAGAGGGTTAGGGCTAGAGGGTTAGGGCTAGAGGGTTAGGGTTAGAGGGTTAGGGCTAGAGGATTAGGGTTAGGGCTTAGAGGGTTAGGGCTAGAGGGTTAGGGCTAGAGGATTAGGGGCTAGAGGGTTAGGGCTAGAGGGTTAGGGGCTAGAAGGTTAGGGCTAGAGGATTAGGGTTAGGGCTTAGAGGGTTAGGGCTAGAGGGTTAGGGCTAGAGGGTTAGGGCTAGAGGATTAGGGGCTAGAGGGTTCGGGCTTAGAGGGTTAGGGCTTAGAGGGTTAGGGCTAGAGGGTTAGGGCTTAGAGGGTTAGGGCTAGAGGGTTAGGGCTTAGAGGTTAGGGGCTAGAGGGTTAGGGGTTAGAGGGTTAGGGGTTAGAGGGTTAGGGGTTAGAGGGTTAGGGCTAGAGGTTTGGGCTAGAGGGTTAGGGCTTAGAGGTTTAGGGCTTAGAGGTTTAGGGCTTAGAGGTTTAGGGGTTAGAGGGTTAGGGCTTAGAGGGTTAGGGGTTAGAGGGTTAGGGGTTAGAGGGTTAGGGATGAGAACTAGAAGGTCCTGAGCTTTCTGACCCGGGAAAGCTGCAAGCTTCTTTTTTATTTTGTTGACAAAAGACTTACAAGTATTTCAAAGGGAAAAAGAGCATATCTTACTGTTTTTTACTTTAGGTTTTGAAAGGGTTTTGCACAGGCGGGTGATTTGTTTTAGCAAGTTCTGAGTTCTAGGAACCCACCAACTGGGTCGTGCTTGTCTGTTGGTTTATTTTATTCCCGGCAGAATTAGAAAACGGTAAGATTGTGATTCTGTGTTGCTGTAATGAGGAGATGAATGGGGAGCCGTGAAATAAAGAGTTTTAAGTAAGAACTGGGTGGAGATGTGGGAAAATCAGGTGAAACAGAGTCAAGGAGCTGAATCCAAATGATTTAGGTGCCCCCACACACTGAGAGGGAAGAAAAACCCAGTTTATCCTGCAAAGATTAAGATCGCAGCATAAAATGAGCGAGTTACTGGTGTGGAAAGTGTAGAGAAGGAGCATCTGTGAGTGGGAGGCTTTGGGAATCAGAAGGTCCGAGCACATGAACTCCAAGAGGGGTCGAAGGGATGAGCTTATTAGAGGAGTCTTTTGATTTTGATCAGATCATGAAGGGGAAGGAAACATCACAATAAATAGATAACGCGCTAGCTGGCTGCCCTCCTGTCTAACGGTGGAGTTCTAAAGCTTCGGGGCAAAAGTGAACAATATCCTCGGTCTTCTGAGTGTTGGGGAACACCACGACCATGGCAGTTGCTGGGTTCTGGCCCATCTGGCGCTTTGCACATGTTAAAAAGGACCAAATGCTACCAGGAGCCAGTGTGAGCAGCTAAGATGGGCTAATATGCTGTCGCTCTCTGGCTCTGCTTACATTTGTGTCTGTGTGTGTTGGGGGATTACATTTCTAAATCATTTTAATAACACCTCCCTGGAGGCCAACTAGAGGTTGTGTAATTAGCGCAGGGAACACAGCTAGAGCTTCGAGAAGTAAAGGACGGACACATCAGACCTTCATCATGTTTCTGGCTCCAATTACATTCCACTGCTGTTATCTGAATCTGAGAAACCACCTGAATGGAGATGATGATGATGGTGGTGATGGTGGTGATGATGAGGATGATGATGATGATGGTGGTGATGATGATGGTGATGATGAGGATGATGGTGGTGATGATGATGATGAGGATGATGGTGATGATGATGATGGTGGTGGTGATGGTGATGAGGATGGTGATGGTGATGATGATGAGGATGATGGTGATGATGGTGATGATGAGGATGATGATGATGGTGATGATGGTGATGATGGTGATGATGATGTGGTGGGATGTGGTGATGATGATGATGTGATGATGATGGTGATGATGGTGGATGATGATGGTGATGATGAGGTGATGTGGTGATGTGATGGTGGTGATGAGGATGATGGTGATGATGATGATGGTGATGAGGATGATGATGATGATGATGGTGGTGGTGATGGTGATGATGGTGATGAGGATGGCGGTGATGGTGATGGGTGATGGTGATGATGATGAGGATGATGATGATGGTGATGATGAGGATGGTGATGATGAGGATGGGATGATGATGGTGATGATGCGGATGATGGTGATGATGGTGATGATGATGGTGATGAGGATGATGGTGATAATGTGGTGGTGATGAGGATGCGCGGTGATGGTGATGAGGATGATGGTGATGATGATGATGGTGGTGATAATGATGAGGTGGTGTGATGATGAGGAGGTGATGATGGGTTGATGATGTGATGATGGTGTATGATGGTGATGGGTGAGGATGGTGATGGTGATGAGGATGATGGTGATGATGGTGATGATGATGATGGTGATGATGATGGTGGTGATGGTGATGATGAGGATGATGATGGTGATGATGATGGTGATGAGGGTGATGGTGATGATGATGAGGATGATGGTGATGATGATGAGGATGGTGATGATGAGGATGGTGATGATGATGGTGATGATGAGGATGATGGTGATGATGGTGATGATGATGAGGTGGTGATGAGGATGATGGTGATGATGGTGATGAGGATGGCGGTGATGGTGATGAGGATGATGGGATGAGATGCTGCTGGTGGTGCTCCTGCTGCTGGTGGTGCTGCGGCTGCTGCTGCTGGTGCTGCTGGTTCTGTGGTGCTGGTGCGGCTGGTGCTGGTGCTGCGGCTGCTGGTGCTGCTGGTGCTGCTGGTGCTGGTGCTGGTGCTGCTGCGGCTGCTGCTGCTGGTGCTGCTGCTGGTGCTGCGGCTGCTGGTGCTGGTGCTGCTGCTGCGGCTGCTGGTGCTGCTGGTGCTGCGGCTGCTGGTGCGGCTGCTGGTGCTGCTGCTGCGGCTGATGCTGCTGGTGCTGCTGCGGCTGGTGATGCGGCTCCATGCTGCTGGTGCTGCTGCTGGTGGTGTATGCTGCTGCTGGTGCTGCTGCTGCTGGTGCTGCGGATGATGATGATGATGAGGATGGTGATGATGGTGATGATGATGGTGATGATGAGGATGGTGTAGTCGCCCTGGGCGGGGGATGAATCATGCTTATTGTGACTACAGTAACGCAGGTGATGATGAAGCTGCTAACGTGTCCAATGTCCAATTGTACAGCAGCTGATGGGGCACAGAGGGGGCGGAGTCTTCTCCCGCGTGCAGACTCAAAATAAGGGTCATCCCAGACATTCTGATTGCAGGGTTGCATTAACAATCTTCTGTGGTCACATCTCAGCCTTGTCTAACGGCGAATCGCTAGAAGCTAAATGACTTTCCCTTCCAGCCAGGCTATAATTACGTCATTGTGCTAGAATTACTACACAATAACAGTTTGTTTTTCATTGGGACAAAAAAGGACAGAACAAAGTACAAAAGAGGACGCCAGAAAGTGATGAGTCATTTTTAGCCCAATAAAACACAGATTTTTGAGAAGAATCCTGTTGGATTCAGTGGTCCCTGGAGGATCCAGTGGTCCCTGGAGGATCCAGTGGTCCCTGGAGGATCCACTGGTCCCTGGAGGATCCACTGGTCCCTGGAGGATCCGAACAGCCTGGCGGTCTCACCCTCCTTGTCAACAGTAGCCCCCCCTCCTCATCACAGGAACCAAAATGGTTGGAAACAGGAAGAGCTTTTTCTGTGTTTCACCTGTCTCTGGCTCCACCTGTAGGGGGATCTCTGTGGGTCCACCTGTGGCGTGATGCTGAACAACTCTTGTCTCTCCTGTTTGATGCATTGGTGAATCTTCAGTTCCACAGTCGGTTGCTTTATCCTGTGGATGGACCTTAAAAAGAGAAACAGAATCCAGCAGACGGGTTAATAGCAGCTGTTACGTGCACACAAAGCCCAAAGAAAGGAATGCTAATCAAAGCAAACAAACATCTCATCCGCTGGCCTGCATGAAGAGTGTGGACACAGAGCAATAGCTGAACGTTGGCTTTGAGCCCTTCTAAGCTTTGTTCTTCTAGATGTCTGTGTAAATTCTCAGTCATCCAGGTCATCGTTATCCGAGGTAGTTTTCTCTGTCAACTGGACTGGGTTTCTTCTCTTTGAAGACGTTTCTCCTTCTATCCAGAAGGCTTCTTCAGTTCTGAACTCGCTGGGGACAGAGCTTGAAAATATAGCCCCTGTGCCCATTAGCATGCTAATGATCTGGGTGGTCACCTGAGAGTCGTTGGCAGGGTCGTTGGCAGGGTCGTTGGTAGGGTCGTTCACCTAGTTCCAGTTGAGGTGTCTCCCCTTTGTCTGCTGGGTCACATGGTGGTGGGTCACTGGGTCTCCTGGAATGGTGTGAACGTTTGGTTTGTTGGTGGAAGGAGTGGAGGACTGCATTGTTGTGGGTGACAGGAAGTGCCTCAGCCCACCACCTCTGTTTAAGGATGGTTTTTCCAATTTGACATGGATGCTTCCTTGACCCCCCTCTCAGACCAGCGGTCTTCTCTGGCCAGTATCCGTACTGGGCTGTCCTGGAAGGAGTGCCCACTCTCCTTTAGGTGTAGGTGGACTGCTGAGTCCTGACCTGAAGAGGTGGCGCATCTGTGTTGTGCCGTTCTTCTGTGGAGAGGTTGCTTGGTTTCCCCAATGTTCCTCACGTTCCTCCTGGTGCTGTACAGCCTAAACAAGACTTGGTGTCTTGTCCTTCAGGTGGACCAGCCTCTGTCTGAGAGTGTTGCTGGGTTTGAACTTTCTTTCTTTGAACGTTCTTCTAAGCAAATCAGAATTCCACTAAGCTCCAGTTCACGTTAGCATGTTTGTCTTTATACTGTACCTGTTTGGAACTCTGAGGAAGCCTTCCCGAATTGGAAGACGTATAGTTTGGGTGTTTTTGTGACCTTTTTTACAAGATGCTACTGAACTGCGCGATGCAGCTCAGTAGTGAGCAGTGAGTTGGCACTCTTTGATTTTCCAGTCCAGCTTTGGAGTTATCTGCTGCCTGACACTGTCCTCAAACATCCTGCAGTCATAAATAATCCCCCCAGATTCACTGCATATTTTGATGTTTGGTAATTCAATACATCTCTCTCCAGGTGAGGCTTCATCATTTAGCTGCTGACATCAAGCAGAACCAAGTTAATGTGATGTGACTCTTCCATCTGTAGCACTGAGGAAACTCTTTAAGGCTAACGGAGCCACGATCCCCCGGTTCTGGGGTCCGGGACTGCTCCAGGTTCTGGGGTCCGGGACTGCTCCAGGTTCTGGGGTCCGGGACTGGCCCAGGTTCTGGGGTCCGGGACTGGCCCAGGTTCTGGGGTCCGGGACTGGCCCAGGTTCTGGGGTCCGGGACTGCTCCAGGTTCTGGGGTCCGGGACTGCTCCAGGTTCTGGGGTCCGGGACTGCCTGCCGTGGTGGTGAACGGCAGCGCTCGGTGGCCCAACTTGGCCCATGGTCTTCTCCAACTCAGCTGAGTCTGGTGGTTGGCTTAATCAGTCCTGTGGATGTTCATTGCTGCCCCCCCCCCCCCCCCCCCACACACACACACACACACTACTGTGGACACTAGATTGTACATTAATCCTCGTTTGCTCCTCCTCTCTTTCCCTCCTTCCTCCTCTCCTCTCACTCATCCTGGTTTATTCCCACTGCTCTCTCTGGGCCTATTTTGTGCCCACTTCCATTCCTACTTTTTTGCTCTGCTCTTTCTTTTCATTTTTAACTTTACCCCTAAGTTGTTCCCTTTCTCATCCCAAACCTTCCCTGCAGGCCTGCTGCCTTTTTCCTTCCACCTGTTCTCATTTCTCTTCCTTATTGCATCGCTGCAGACTCTTGTAGTCAATGTTGCCTTCTGTTACTGAGCAGATAAATGCAACTGCTCTCCTTCGGTGTCTCATGGCGTTCCTCTTCGCCGCCCTGCCTCCACCTGTCGTTCCTCTCGTGCCGATCCAGCTGTTGGATTTCTGCCCCTGACTTTAACTAACGCCTGTGTGTGGGAGCGCTTGATTTCCCTCCGTTTTAAAGCTGTTTAATCTTTATCTGTCATCCTTTCAACACTTGTCCATCTTCCTCGGGGTCGTCAGACACCATTAATGGGCTGGAGTCATATTTCCTTTTCAGCATGTTGTCACACACACAGAAGTTCGGGAAGCAGAATGTGATTTTCAGTGTTTGCTTGCTCGCACACGGATCCTCCGATCCGCTGATGGTTTCACCACTCGGAGGGTTGGATATGAAGCCGAGACAACAAGCAGTTGGTTGCACCTCATTCAAAACGTGTTTGTCAGTGTAAGTGGAGCGTTTGTCTGCAAAGGGCTTAAAAGGTGTTGAGACAACTGTAAGAAAAATGGAACTGAATATTTTTAGGTTTGGAGGCAACATGCAAATGATGCCGCATTCGCTACTCCTGTTACCGGATTTGTTACTCCTGTTACCGGATTTGTTACTCCTGTTACCGGATTCGTTACTCCCGTTACCGCATTCGTTACTCCCGTTACCGCATTCGTTACTCCCGTTACCGGATTCGTTACTCCCGTTACCGGATTCGTTACTCCCGTTACCGGATTTGTTACTCCCGTTACCGCATTCGTTACTCCCGTTACCGGATTCGTTACTCCCGTTACCGGATTCGTTACTCCCGTTACCGGATTCGTTACTCCCGTTACCGGATTTGTTACTCCCGTTACCGGATTCGTTACTCCCGTTACCGGATTTGTTACTCCCGTAACCGGATTCGTTACTCTCGTTACCGGATTCGTTACTCCCGTTACCGGATTCGTTACTCCCGTTACCGCATTCGTTACTCCCGTTACCGGATTTGTTACTCCCGTTACCGGATTCGTTACTCCCGTTACCGGATTCGTTACTCCCGTTACCGGATTCGTTACTCCCGTTACCGCATTCGTTACTCCGTTACCGCATTCGTTACTCCCGTTACCGGATTCGTTACTCTCGTTACCGGATTCGTTACTCCTGTTACCGGATTCGTTACTCCCGTTACTGCAGCATTTACGCTCAACGTTTTTCTCTTCAGATGAAAGAATGCGTCATTTGTGATTCTTATTTAAGCAAAATTGAATCTGTTATTGTTAAAGCGAAGTACTCACCCCTCACTGGTTCCTCATTCCTCAGTTCCTCCCTGGCTCAGGGTACCGCTGGAAGACATCCTTGTCCATGTGAAACCTTCACATGTGACTGTTTGGTCCAGTCATGTGACGCATTATTATGTTATATAACCATGTCATTTCAGTTTCTCGTTAATTTACGTCATTTCAGCCCCCACAAATGATGCAAATGCTGTGCAGTTTCACTCTCAAGAAGGACGGCTACAGATAAAGTGCCGATTCCCCAAACCGCTGAAGGGAAGTGTTAGCTACTCGCTAATGTGTCGGCTTACGAACTGCAGCAGGGAACCTCAGAAAGGAAGTAAAAATAAAAGTTCAACAAAGTTTCTGCAGAAATGGCTGAAGAACGTCCTGTAAGGCTAAATTAGTGTTAATGTTTGATATATATATATTTTATAAAATTTGGGGGGTTTTAGGATCACACGGTCATGCTGTGATTGTAGCACCTTGAGAAATTGAGTCAGATATTTTATTTAGCAAAATTCCTCCAAGATTTGGCAAACATGCTATCTACGCTATCTACGCCATCTATGCTATAATAAACAATTGTATTTTTCTCTTGACAAAAAAACATCCTTGCCGAGCTAAGAAGGTACCTTTAGGAGGGTATTAGTGGTCCTAAAACGTAACATATCATGGACTGTCAACACAAAAGCCCCACTAATGCCCCCCCCCCCCCCCAGATGGCTTTACACACACACACACACACACACACACAAAATACGTAAAAGACTATTTTTTTTCAAAGATCTGTGATAATCCACTTTTACTGAAAGGCAGTTTTCCATCTATTAACATTTCTTCACTATATTTTCTGGGGATTCATGAAATTTGTTGAAGGTGAAAGTAAATTTTGGTGGAGATTCTGCTGATTTAGAGAAATATACGTAAGTCAACAATGTACGACAGTGAGGCATTTTCTGAGCCCGCTGACTCTAGCTGTACAGGTGAAACCCCGTCACGGAGGTCAGGCTGTACAGGTGAAACCCTGTCACGGAGGTCAGGCTGTACAGGTGAAACCCTGTCACGGAGGTCAGGCTGTACAGGTGAAACCCCGTCACGGAGGTCAGGCTGTACAGGTGAAACCCCGTCACGGAGGTCAGGCTGTACAGGTGAAACCCCACTCTTAAAGCCACTCTGTAAAAACTCTTATTCCACTGCTAACTGCTGAGTCATGGTAGCTAAAGCCTGAGAATGACTGGCCATAAATGAGCCTTCGTCTCTCCACAACCAGCACGTTGATGCTGTGACGTTCTCAGCCTTGGCGACTCTTCTTTCTCCTTCTCGCTTACATTCATTGTTCCCTGTCTTTCTTCCTCAACCCCCCCAGTTTGCTCTCACACCCCCACAGCTTTTGTCCTCTCGGCATTTCCTTTGTTTAGCTGTAAGTGCTACATAAACTGGATTTGGACTGATTCAGCTTGAGTTGAGGATTCTAACTTCACATAGACCAATAAAATAGCGCCCTCTTATTTATCTCCATCTTGGTCCTGGTTGGTCCATGGCTCCCTTTATCCCCCTCCTTTAACCTTCCCTTTCATCCCAAATGTGTCCCCCATCGTACTTCTTTTGCCCTCTCTTTCTTCCATTTTGTTGCCCTTCTGTAATAATTCATTAATAGCATTGCTCACGGCGTGAGTTAGCTTCCTGCCTTATCTCTGGCAAACACAACCGCTCTTTCTGCTACCGGCTGGTTCTCTCTCTCGCTGATACTGGCGTTAGCATTTCTATCTTCTCTTCTTGGATGATTTACACCCCCCACGCAGATACACCATGAGGCTCTATTAAAATTGCATCAATAAAAGCAACAACCATCATTTAGTAGCATTTGATATGAAAACTGAAGCATGGTGCCGTTGCACCAGTGTGGCCCTGAGCTCCTTATCTATGATCAGGAATTTATTTCACGATAACTAACATATACATTTTTGAATTCGTTTTTCAGGCTCAAAAGGTTTTATTTGTGGGGGTTTATTAATCATTTACCTAATTATAGTTGGATATCAGGAATCTCTGTCGTGACCCATAGTCCACTTTTATTGTTTATTGTGTTTATTAGTGTTTATTATGATCATTTTTACTGCACGGTGCTAAATATTGCTAAAGTTGCATGGTGCTAAATATTGCTGTGGTCAACGGGCGCAGCGGCGCATTGCCTTCAGGCGACGGTGTCACTGGTTTTACAACAAAGCACTGATAGGACAAGTCTCACATCCTCCAGGAGAGAGATCCTTCTGAAACCATTCTAAGATCCTCCGAAACACGTCACGCTGTTGCTTCGATCGGGAAGAAAGAAGCAAGCTGCATTCCCAATCGTCAGGAAGAAAGTGGGTGGGAGAACAAAGCTGCGTTGAAATTCCAGGTACCTTGTTGGACAGAACTCGTGTGTGTTATTACTGGACAACAGGGGCCACTGTGGTAATAACAGGTATCAGGGGCCAAGGACTCCAAATGAGCATCAATCTGTCTAATTATGTCTGATGTGGGGTTAGGGTTAGGGTTAGGGGTTAGGTTTAGGTTTAGGGTTAGGGTTAGGGTTAGGGTTAGGGTTTAAGGGTTAGGGTTAGGGTTAGGGTTAGGGGTTAGGTTTAGGGTTAGGGTTTAAGGGTTAGGGGTTAGGGTTAGGCTTAGGTTTAGGGTTAGGGGTTAGGGTTTAGGTTTAGGGTTAGGGTTAGGGTTAGGGTTAGGGTTAGGGTTAGGGTTAGGGTTACCCTTACCCTTCCACCGAGGACTTGAGCAGCATATGAACTTCCAAATTGGTCAGGTTTGGTCATCGTGTCAAAGTGTTTATTGGCAGTTTTCTACATTTATATTCACACGTCAGGGTGCTTGTAATGTGAAATTGGACTGTAGGTTTCAGTGGATTAACTTTTACTGTCATCTCTGCATTTCCAAACTTTGTTTGTAGCTTTGAAGGTAAAAGGAAAAGATTTCTTCTCTGTACCAGACTTACTTCCTTTTGGACTATTTACTAATGGTTCTAATAGCCCGCAGTATTGACAAGTCTCTCTACATCATCAATAAATGCGCCTTCAGTTAGTAGATCCTGATTTCTTTTGCCCAACATTGCACCACAAGCTCATTCCGCTTTTTCTCTGCTTTCACCCGTTAATAAAGGGTTTCCCTTTTTTTTTCTTCCATGGAAAACACGTCTCGTCTTCCGCTTCTCTGGGACCGGGTCGCAGAGTCAGCAGCCTAAGCACTGATGCCCAGATTTCCCTCAGAACAGACACTTCCTCCAACTCTCCCGGAAGTATTCTGGGGCGCTGCCAGGCCAGCTGAGAGACTTTGTCTCTCCAGCATGTCCTGGATCCATCCTGGGGCCTCCTTCTGGCGGGCCATGCCTACAACACCTCCCTAGGGAGGTGTCCAGAGGGCCTCTGAAACAGGTGCCTGAGCCACCTGAGCTGACTCCTCTCGACAGGAAGGAGCAGCGGCTCTAGTCGCAGCTCCTCCTGAGCGCCCAGCCACCCTGTAGTCCAGGGATGGGCAAATCCAGTCCTCGAGGGCCAGATTCAAACACGTTCACCTGGGGTTCCATTTACCTTGGTGAAAGCTGTTTCTCCCTGGTAGGATGTAAATCCCGGCTGGATTCCAGCCTTCATGGATTGGACTTGCCCATCAGAGGAGGTCAAATCCAGTCCTCGAGGGTTGCTTTCAAGCCGGGATGTGCATCCTACCAGGGAGAAACCGCTTTCACCAAGGTAAATGGAACCCCAGGTGAAAGTGTTTACCTGTAGGACAGAAAGTCTGGCTTGGATCCGGCCCTCGATGCCCACACCTGGTGTAGAGGAAACTCATTTTGTCCGCTTGTATCCACGATCCTGTCCTGAGATTCACTATCCAAAGGGAGGAGCGTAGGCTGACTGGTAAATTTAGAGCTTCACCTTTCGACTAGGCGCAAAGGTCCGGTACACCGACCGCCTCTCAAGCTCACACTCTATAGTTCCCTCACTCCTGAAAAAGACCCCACGATACTTGAACTCCTCCACATGAGCTAAGACCTCTCCACCAACCAGTGGCAAGCCACTCTTTTCTGGTCGAGAACCATGGCCTTGGCTTTGGAGGTGAGGATTCTTCTCCCAGCCATTTCACACTCGGCTGCAAACCTCTCATTTATGTGCTGGAGGTCGTGGATTGATGAAGTTTAAAGGACAACCTCGTCTGCAAAGAACAGGGATGAAATCCTGCGCTTCGCAAACTGGACTCCCTCTGGGCCCTGCCAATGACTACAGATTCTGTCCACAGAAATTATGAACAGAACCGGTGAAAAATGGCAGCCCTGCCAATGTCCAACATGCACCAGGAACAGGTCTGACTCACAATGTGAACCAAGCTCCTGCTCCTGTGGCATAAAGAGCCCCAGCAGCCCAAGGACCCCACAGTCGTGGAGCACCCCCTACAGCAGGGGTGGGGAACCCTTTTCATATCGAGGGCCATTTCAATTTTTATAAAGTCCTCCGAGGGCCATACTATTATGAACACATACCTAGGGATGCAAAAAAAAAGACAAAAAAAAAAGTCTATAACCACTGTGTTACTAAGTCTCATGATTGCTGCATTTGAGTTTGAATTATTTAGCACACATGCATATAAAATCACCAAAAAAATAGAATAAAATGACAAGTAAAATATGTTTTCATGATCATACAAAACAATAAAAAGAGGTGCAGAGTTGAGGCAAGAGACCCGTAAGGGCCTGTTCTACTCACAAAAACTGCAATACAACAAGATAATCAAGAAAATAAATGAAAAAGAAAGAAAGATAAAGACAATAATAATAACAACAACTAGAAAGCACTCGGAGAGCGCAGACCTCCGCCAAGCGCAACAATTCCTGGCATATTGTGATTTCCACCATAAATATTAGTCCCACATATACTTTGACTACATATTTAGATTCCTTGACCATAAAAACATACCGTTAGCCACTGGAATCATAACAATATATGTCTTAGTTCAATAGTTATTCACGAAAAAAAATTCATGCTTTGAAACAATTTTACTTTGTACGGCGCGAGCGCCTCAGCGGCGGCTACGAGGCGCGTTCACGAACTGTCCTTCGGCGTGAGGTTTCAGCTTCGTGGCTATTAATTCACTCACCACAAAACTTGCACGCGTAATATTCTCTGTCAGTACATGGTCGTGTGAAAGCTGCTTGTTGAGCCTCCAAACTCCGGCGAAGAGCGTTAATTTTATCCAAACTCATCTGTCCTTTCAACTCGTCGAGTTTAGCATGTTTCGCTAAGCATTTTTCGTCCGTGTCAATCAGTCCAACCCACTACGTACATCACATGCTGTGTTCACTGACCCTGACCTTGACTCGGACATAACATAACCGTCTGTTTTATCTCAGAAAACGGGAAAATATTTCCTCGTTACGAAAGAAATTTCAGGATACGAAAGGCAAAAATACGCTACCGCGGAGTTTAGCGAACGGTCCCACTGTATAAGTGCACATATAAAATATAAAAATCTTATTGCGTTGCGGGCCGGTAGAAATGGTCTCGTAGGCCGTATACGGCCCGGAGGCCGGAGGTTCCCCACCCCTGCCCTACAGGATACCCCAAGTGACTCATATTGACTGGCCACACTCCCGTTAACCCCCGAGCACGCCCTGGAGGGTATAGTGCTGGTCCAGTGTTCCACGACCAGGACAAAAACACGTTTACAACCAGCCCCCTTTTTGCCGTTCACTGCTTCGGTTATTCGCTGCCTCTCATGACGCCCACCTACTCATCGTCAGTATTTTTTCTTTTTTTTCCCGTATTCTGAGTAATACCTCCTCTTCCATCTTACCCCATCTCTACCCTTCTTGTTGCTCCTTCCTTGTGTTTTTCCTCCTGTCAAAGCCAGTTGGATATTGAGGTTGATCCTCAACATCCGACTGGCTTTATTCGTGTGTCATTCTCCCACCGCTCTTCCTGGCTGGAGCCTGCAGCCACAAAAGCTTCAGCTCACACAGTGACAGGAACCCGTTCCTTCCAACAGACCCACGTGCACACACACACACACACACACACACACACACACACACACACCACACACACACAATTTTCCATCTTTGTGGTGATTGTCAGACCCTCTGATCCACTTTCTTCTTCATCACTTTACTTCTCACACTTTCTCTTTCTTCCATTCAGTCCCACTTCTGTCTCTCTTCTCTTTCTCTTTCTCTTCCACTTGTCTGCCAGCAAGTTCTCATGTTCCATTTGGGTTGCAGTCAAAATAAAAGAAGCTCTGTTTAACACGTGAATGGATGAAACAAATGAAGACAGATCAGAGGAGTGAAAGGAAAAGTAAAAGGACTCGCTGGAAACTGGAGTAGGGCAAAGTATCCTGTTCTTCATTATCAGCTTTATTCAATTTTCTCTCTGTTTCTTATTTTCCCTTCTTTTCTATAGTATCCCCCCCCCATGTTATCTAGGCCTGGCAGAGGGATCCCCTTTAGACCTGTGAAACTCAATCCTGTCCAGCCTACTTTCATCTTGTCACGACATGTTTTTTCGAGTGTTGGGTGCTACTTCTCCGAGCTTTCCTTTGTGTGCTGCCTTTGTTCTGTTTGGGACCCTGACCCTAAGCCTAACCCTAACCCCCTAACCCCCTAACCCTAACCCTAACCCCCTAAGATAACCTAACCCTAACCCCCTAAGATAACCCTAACCCTAACCCCCTAAGCTAACCCTAACCCCCTAACCTAACCCTAACCCTAACCCCCTAACCCTAACCCCCTAAGCTAACCCTAACCCCCTAACCCTAACCCCCTAACCTAAACCTAACCCCCTAACCTAACCCTAACCCTAACCCCCTAACCTAACCCCCTAAGCTAACCCTAACCCTAACCCCCTAAGCTAACCCTAACCCCCTAACCCTAACCCTAACCTAACCCTAACCCTATTTCCATCCAACCAATCACTCATCATTTTCTTATCTAAATAAACTCTCATTCAACGTCCCAAAGTGATCCAATTTTCAAACATCATTGCATGGCAAGATGAGTACAGGCTAACAGGGTCTAATTTTGGGATGTCCTTTTTTAAAGATGGGTCCCCTTTAATACTGAGTGTGGCTGGCCAGTGGGTCACGCTGGTAATCCAGTTGATCAGCGGGTTTAAAAGACTAAATTAACCCCTGTTTAACCTCCAGCCTCTGTCTGGAGGCGGCAGCAGAGGGAGGAAAAGTGGATCTGCTAAAAAAAAGCTCACATTCTGAAATATGAAAAATGGAGATGAAAACAAGGTCCTATATATAACCCAGCGTGGTTGGAATTCTATTACTAGACTTGCAGATCTCATTAAATGATGTTTGAAAATAGGTTTGAGATACAAGATGTGTCAATGAAATGCAGCTATAAAGTGACACATAACATTGACTTTGTTCATAATTGTCAAAGCTCAAGAGCAGAAGTCAGAAGTTCACAGCATTAGCTTCTTTGTTCCTCCATCTTTTCTCTTGCTTCACTTTTTTCTCATCTCCATTTGCCTTCACTTTCTCTTCCTCTCATGCTCTTCCTCCTTTTGCCCCCCCTTTGCATCCAACCCCCCCACTCCATCCTGTTATGCACATTAGTCAACCTGTCACAGATGAAGCCATTTTATAGAATTGTGACCTTTGTTTCTTGTTTAATTACCAAAGCTTCTCTTGATCCTTGTGTGAACTACCCATTTTGTACACTTGTGTAAACACACACACACACACACACACGCCCCTACTGCCTGAGTTTGGTCTACCTACTGTGTCCTCATTAACCCATTCTTAGGCTTTATCTTCCCTTTCTATTGGCTCCTTTATGTACCCCCCCATGCAACTCTCCTCCCCACCCTCTCACTTTCCTTTGAACTTTTAACCCCCCCCCCCCCCCATGTTAGCTATCCCTGCCACCAATATCTCACCCATTCCCTTGTTCTTTCTTGCTTGATGACAGCACTAAAATGGGCCCTAATTGAATGGAAAATGATTAAAAATGATTTTATTTGTTAGATGCTTCCCATTGAGTTACTTGTGCCGCTGCTTCTAAACATGTTATGAATGAAAGTAATATTTGGTCTGTGCGTGTCAGCCCACATCTTTCTGCGTTATGTCTTCTTTGCACGAGCACATTTGACACGCTTGTGCACGTGGCTGCTTGTGAGTGAGCGTGGCCTGACTCTCACCTGGTCTCGACCCTGAGGTCCTGCTGCTCTGCATTCGTTGGCCCTTGTTTCTCTTTGTCTTTATCTCTATTTTACTTTCATTCCTACAAACCTCTGCTTCCTGCCCTGAAGACAAACCTGCTGGATTTCATTACATCATCCTTTATTTTGCTATTTGCTTTTGAAAAAATCACCAAATGTAATTGTCACTTTCAGAAATGTGTTTTACGTTATAAATACACATTGACAGAGGACAAATAGGTTGTGTAACACGTGCATTTAGTACATTTACAAAGTTTGAAACATTAATGCTGCAGTTTCCTACAGGCTCCGCCCCCTCCGCGTCAAACTAAACCCATCCTTCGTGTTTACCTTCCTGGGTCGGGCTGCAAATGAGTGAAACCAGGTTTCTCCGCCCATCCATGTCGTCCTTCAGATGTTCCGTCTCCACACGAGCCGCCCTAATCCTTCACTTCACCTTTGCACCTCTTTGAAATGTCAGTGGAGGAATTTGTTGTTCACTCGATTATTTTCCTCACTTGATCCGGTCGATTCCTGAACAGGACTTTTCAGAACGTTGGTGCTTTATTCAAGATATTAGGACTTTTGGGCTTTGTGTGTGTTTCCTACCTGGAGGGCAGGTGTGTCTCATATTGGAGAAAACAGGAAAACCACTGGAAGAGTGAGAGAACGGACAGAAGAGCAGAGGAGAGAGAGAAGGGAGAGTTGTCGGACTTTGTCAGGTGAAAGAAGAGAAGGCCCAGATTGAGAGAGGAACAATCCCTGCACCTCCCTCCAGAAGGTGGTTTAGCAGCTTCTCTGCAGCCTCCGTCGCCCCTTCAACCCATCCTGACCCCCCCCACAGAAGCAGCCCCCATTTAATGCAACTTGCTATCATCCTCTCATCCTTTCATCCTTTCTCCCTCTCCTCTTTCCTTTTTCATCTTCTCTCATTTTCAGTCCCAATGAGACGCGAGTGTGTGTGTGTGTTTGTGTGTGTGTGTGTGAGTGTGTGTGAGAGTGTGAGAGTGTGAGTGTGTGGGTGTGTGAGAGAGTGTGTGTGTGTGAGAGAGAGTGTGTGTGTGTGTGAGAGAGAGTGTGTGTGTGTGAGAGAGAGTGTGTGTGTGAGAGTGAGTGTGTGTGTGAGAGTGTGTGTGTGTGTGAGAGAGTGTGTGTGTGAGTGTGAGAGAGTGTGTGTGTTTGTGTGTGTGTGTGTGAGAGTGTGTGTGTTTGTGTGTGAGTGTGAGAGAGTGTGTGTGTGTTTGTGAGTGTGTGTGAGAGTGTGTGAGTGTGAGAGTGTGAGTGTGTGGGTGTGTGAGAGAGTGTGTGTGTTTGTGAGTGTGTGAGTGTGTGTGTGTGAGAGTGTGTGTGAGAGTGTGTGTGAGTGTGAGAGTGTGTGTGTGAGAGTGAGAGTGTGTGAGAGGCTGCCGGCGCCGTAGTGATGAGCAAATATGGGCTGGGATGAATCAAGTTTTGCTGGGTCTCGCTGAGCTGGAGGATCCAAAGGAGACGGGAAGGGACCTGTTGGTGAACTGGACTCAATGTTTAGGCCAAAGTTCTTTATCACCGTAAATGTGGAATATGCGCACGTGTGCTGCACGTGCGCACGACACCGTGCATCAGAATCAGAATCAGAAGCAGGTTTATTGCCATTGTTCATGTAATACACAGTATTACACAAGCTAGGAATTTGTCATGGTGTGACGCTGCGACAATCAACATAAAGAACACAACACTAGAATAAGTTAAATAAAATAAAATAAAATAAAATAAGACAAATAAGACATATATACATTATATACATAAATAGTAGGTGGTAAGAGGTATGTGGTAAGAAATAGTGCAGGTCCATGAGGAGTAATGTATTGTTTATGAGTCTGACTGGCTGCTGTTCATGGTGCTTCAGTGATAAGTCACTTGGTGTTCAGCAGCCTGATGGCAGAGGGGAAGAAGCTGTTAGTGTAGCGGGAGGTTCTGGTCCGAATGGACCGTAGTCTCCTGCCTGAGGGGAGGGGGGAAAACAGTCCGTGACCAGGGTGGGAAGGGTCGGCCGTGATCCGACCTGCACACCTCCGGGTCCTGGAGATATACAGGTCCTGGATGGATGGAAGCCTGCAGCCCATCACCTTCTCGGCAGCGCGCACGACGCGCTGCAGCCTCAGTCTGTCCCTGGCGGTGGCACCAGCATAGCACCATGATGGAGGAGGTGAGGATGGACTCGATGATGGCCGTATAAAACTGCGCCAACATCCTGGGAGGCAGTTTGAGCTTCCTCAGCTGCCGGAGGAAGAACATCCTTTGCTGGGCCTTCTTGGTGAGGGAGCTGATGGTTGGCTCCCACTTAAGGTCCCGGGTGATGGTGGTGCCCAGGAAGCGGAAGGAGTCCGCGTTGGTGATGGGGGAGTCCATGAGGGCAAGGGGGGGCAAAGGGGCTGTGACTTTCCTGAAGTCCACAATCATCTCCACTGTCTTCTGAGCGTTCAGCTGCAGGTTGTTGTGTCCGCACCAGGACACCAGTCGAGCCACCTCCCTCCTGGAGGCAGTCTCGTCTCCATTGGAGATGAGCCCGATGAGGGTGGTGTCATCCGCAAACCTGATCAGTTTGACAGACTGGTGGCTTGAGGTGCAGCAGTTAGTGTACAGGGAGAAGAGGAGGGGGGAAGGACACAGCCCTGGGGTGATCCAGTGCTGATGGAGACAGAGTCCGAGACTCTTCCCCAGCCGCACATACTGCCTCCGATCCGTCAGGAAGTGAGTGATCCACCTGCAGAGGGAGGCAGGCACACTAAGCTGGGACAGCTTGTCCTGTAGCAGAGCGGGGCGGATGGGGTTGAACGCAGAGCCGAAATCCACGAACAGGATCCTGGCGTAGGTTCCCGGGGAGTCCAGATGCTGCAGGATGGAGTGAAGGGCCAGGTTGACCGCGTCGTCCACAGATCTGTCACATAATGACGCCGAAGCGCCCGTGTCTACGTGCACGTGCGCTGGTATCAGACGCTGATGAAGATGATTTTCTCTCTTC
>NW_026621877.1:160000-165000 GCF_003711565.1 Takifugu flavidus | reverse complement strand
TAACCCTAACCTAACCAACCCTAACCAACCCTAACCCTCCAACCCTAACCAACCCTAACCCTAACCAACCCTAACCCTAACCAACCCTAACCAACCCTAACCCTAACCAACCCTAACCCTAACCCTAACCCTAACCCTAACCTAACCAACCCTAACCCTAACCTCTTCCAGGTTGACAGGGTTTCCTGTAATCCACCTTCAGATCCAGTTCTGCCGGACCGGGTCGAGCTGTTGAACTGCGTCATCCTCCTACAGTAGCCATTCTGTCCCCGACACCGACCCTCTGTCCTGCCCCCCCCCCCCCCCCCCCCCCCCCCCCCCCGAGCAGCTCAGAGCCTTCCTGCCCCCACTGACCCTCTCAATGCTGCTCTTCCTCACCCGCTGTCAAACCCCCGCTCGCCCCCGTCTCCCTGCCTGTCTCCCTGCCTGTCTCTCTGCCTGTCTCTTTTTCTGTCTCCCTGCCTGTCTCCCTGCCTGTCTCCCAGCTTGTCTCCCTGCCTGTCTCCCTGCCTGTCTCTTTTTCTGTCTCCCCGCCTGTCTCCCAGCTTGTCTCCCTGCCTGTCTCCCTGCCTGTCTCTTTTTCTGTCTCCCTGCCTGTCTCCCCGCCTGTCTCCCTGCCTGTCTCCCCGCCTGTCTCCCAGCTTGTCTCCCAGCCTGTCTCCCAGCCTGTCTCCCTGCCTGTCTCTTTTTCTGTCTCCCTGCCCGTCTCCCTGCCCGTCTCCCTGCCTGTCTCTTTTTCTGTCTCCCTGCCCGTCTCCCTGCCCGTCTCCCTGCCTGTCTCTTTTTCTGTCTCCCTGCCCGTCTCCCCGCCTGTCTCTTTTTCTGTCTCCCAGCCTGTCTCCTGCCCGTCTCCCTGCCTGTCTCTCTGCCTGTCTCTTTTTCTGTCTCCCTGCCTGTCTCCCTGCCTGTCTCCCTGCCTTCTCCCAGCTTGTCTCCCAGCTTGTCTCCCTGCCTGTCTCCCTGCCTGTCTCTTTTTCTGTCTCCCCGCCTGTCTCCCAGCTTGTCTCCCTGCCTGTCTCCCTGCCTGTCTCTTTTTCTGTCTCCCTGCCTGTCTCCCCGCCTGTCTCCCAGCTTGTCTCCCTGCCTGTCTCCCCGCCTGTCTCCCAGCTTGTCTCCCAGCCTGTCTCCCAGCCTGTCTCCCTGCCTGTCTCTTTTTCTGTCTCCCTGCCCGTCTCCCTGCCTGTCTCTTTTTCTGTCTCCCAGCCTGTCTCCCTGCCCGTCTCCCTGCCTGTCTCTTTTTCTGTCTCCCTGCCCGTCTCCCCGCCTGTCTCTTTTTCTGTCTCCCAGCCTGTCTCCCTGCCCGTCTCCCTGCCTGTCTCCCCGCCCGTCTCCCCGCCCGTCTCTTTTTCTGTCTCCCCGCCCGTCCCGTCTCCCCGCCCGTCTCCCTGCCTGTCTCTTTTTCTGTCTCCCCCGCCCCCGTCTCCCCGCCCTCGTCTCCCCGCCCGTCTCCCCGCCCGTCTCCCTGCCTGTCTCTTTTTTTCTGTCTCCCCCGCCCTTCTCCCCCGCCCGTCTCCTCCTCCCGCCCGTCTCCCCGCCCGTCTCCCGCGCCTGTCCCTTTTCTGTCTCCCCGCCCCCCTCTCTTTTCTGTCTCCCCGCCCGTCTCCCTCTCCCCGCCCGCTCCCCGCCCGTCTCCCCCCGCCTGTCTCCCCGCCTGTCTCCCTGCCTGTCTCCCCCTCCCCGCCTGTCTCCCCCCCCCGCCTGTCTCCCCGCCCGTCTCCCCGCCTGTCTCCCCGCCGTCCCCCTCCCGTCTCCCCGCTGCTCCCCGCCTGTCTCCCTGCCCGTCTCCCTTCCTGTCTCCCTGCCTGTCTCCCCGCCCGTCTCCCCGCCCGTCTCCCTGCCCGTCTCCCTGCCTGCTCTCCTGTCTCCCTGCCGTCTCCCCGCCTGTCTCTCTGTCCCCCCGCCCGTCTCCCCGCCCGTCTCCCCGCCCGTCTCCCTGCCCCTCCCTCCCCCCGCCTGTCTCTTTTTCCTGTCTCCCTGCCCGTCTCCCTGCCTCTCTTTCTGTTGGACACTTTTCATAAAACGTCCACTGTCCTCAGTTTTTAAATGTCAGATGAGAAGAAGAGAAGCACATTTTTCCGCTTCCTTTCATTAACACACAAAGTCCGTCTCTTTGGCTTCTGCAGACCCAAATGTTAATGGCCCAGCAGCCGCCCACATCAGCCACGTTCACACACTTTCAGAACTGTTTTACAGAAACAAAAGCACATTATGTTCTGACAGAGGAGATAAAGATTTATCTATATCATCTAGAGCTATAGCTAGCCTCCATATCGATAGATAGAGATTTATATCATTTTTTATTTTGCTGATCACCTTTCATTTAAGTCAATTTGTCTTTGAAATTCTGTCGGGCTGCTTTGTTGCTGTGTGGTCCCATTCCACGAGTACACATGTGCATCGTGTAGCATCTGTGGTGTAGATATAGAGATATGTGTGTAGATGTGCTCGGTGTATTTACTGTTGGTATAAAATGGATAAGAGAACAAATCGGCTTTACTTCCTAAACAAGGCTGCATGTTGACGGATGAGCGCGTCGTGATCGTGCTGCTCATGTGTGATTAAGCAGCAGCCTTGTTTAGGGTTAGTAAATTAGGGAAAGGTAGCAGATCAGTACGACAGCAGGCCTAAGAGACCTACAGGTGTTAGCCAGGTGTTAGCCAGGTATTAGCCAGGTGTAGCCAGGTGTTAGCCAGGTATTAGCCAGGTGTAGCCCATTTAAGATCAGATGTTGAGGATGGAAAGAATTGGAAGAAAAATGTTCAAAATGTTAGAAACAGGAGAAAGTGCAGTAACGAGGGAACAGGAAGCTTTCATCACAGCAGTGATGTCAAGAAGTGAAATGACGTGTGTGTGTGGGTGTGTGTGTGTGGGTGTGTGTGAGGTTACACACACGGAGAGAGACGACAGGGTGGCAGTTCAGTCATCTCAAAGTCAAATTCCTGGTTGCTGCAAGTCATACAAATGAAATGCAAATTACAGGAACAGCGTGCAGAGGGGGATGGGTTCCACGCTGATGTTGTCATGGAAACGCCACACACAAACACGCGTGTGTGTGTGCGTGTTTGTGTACAGACATGAGCCCAGCTGGATGGATCAGCCAAGCGGTGAGAGAGGACAGAATAGAAGGCTGACAGGGACATTAACCCGGACCAGAGCGGAGGACGTCTGGCTGAGGCCAAAACAGAGACTTTCAGAGCAACTTGAATTCAGGTGAACCAAGTAGTGGGTTATGGTTAGTAGGGTTAGGGTTAGTAGTTGCCAAGTAGTTGTCCAGTATTACCCACCCTCTCATTACTACCCACCCTCTAATTACTACCCACCCTGTCCAGTATTACCCACCCTCTAATTACTACCCACCCTCTCATTACTACTACCCCACCCTCTAATTACTACCCACCCTGTCCAGTATTACCCACCCTCTAATTACTACCCACCCTCTCATTACTACTACCCCACCCTCTCCATTACTACCCACCCTGTCCATTACTACCCACCCTCTCCATTACTACCCACCCTCTCCATTACTACCCACCCTCTAATTACTACCCACCCTCTCATTACTACCCACCCTGTCCATTACTACCCACCCTGTCCAGTATTACCCACCCTCTCATTACTACCCACCTGTCCATTACTACCCACCCTGTCCAGTATTACCCACCCTGTCCATTACTACCCACCCTGTCCAGTATTACCCACCCTCTCATTACTACCCACCCTCTAATTACTACCCACCCTGTCCATTACTACCCACCCTGTCCATTACTACCCACCCTGTCCAGTATTACCCACCCTCTCACCCGCTAATTCAGTCAGTCTACATGCAAAAAAGCCCCCCAAGACCCAAAAGGAACAGTTTCTACAAGTCTCCACAAAACAGAATTCTGACTTGAATCCTAATATCATCTCAAGAAAAACCTTTTTTTTAACCACCACCACGGGGCCGTCTTGGACAAACTGACATTTGAGAGGAGCCGACATGGAGATAAGGCTACGAGATGGAGACGTGCACCAAAGCCATCAGGTGTGCTCAGCTCATCTGAGTGCTGCATCCTAACGAGCTGAAAACTGAAACTTACTTTGCACAGCTTTTGTGGTCCTGTTCTACATCTTGGTGGAGCTAAATTAGAGCTCTCATGCTAAACTGTTGTGTGATTCGTGCTAAACGTTCTGAAGATGCATCAAAATTATTCCTGAAATAGTTTTAAAAGGTCAAAAATCAGCTTTTGGGCTGTGTGGCATGCTTCCTTTTAAGATGCAAAAATATTCCGAATTTATTTGTCTGAAAAGAGCCAATTTCATGCTGAATTTGCTTTGTGATTATTTTGCCAATTTCAATCAGCTCAAGCTTTTGGTTTCTGCTGCAAGTGCAAAAGCGTCTCCATAAATGACTCTTTCTGCTCGGTCTTTGGCAGCTTCCAATATAAAACAAATCTTACAAAATAAAGCACATTTCTGGGTCCAGCACAACACAACACAACACAACACTTTCCTTGTTTTGTGCCCTTCAGGGGACGATAAGCTCTTTCAGCCTTCCATCAGCTCATTCTAGATTGTATAGATCCCCTCTTCTCCAGGGTGTCGGCCCCCTTTTCCAGCTTCTTGCTCCAGCAGCACAGGACAGAATAAAACAGCACCATCATCAGCACCATCAGCACCAGCCTAACCCTAACCCTTCCTGCTGACCCTCATTTCCCATCAGCAGGGGAGGGGGACGCTTGAGGAACCCCCATGTAGAAAGTACCAAGTGTCCACCGTTTGCTAGATGCACAATAACAATTTTGGGTATGGAGGAGGTTCCTGACCTCATTCTTTCAGAAATATAATAAGCAGAGAAAGCTTTCAGTTAGTCATTTATGTTTCTGGCACCTTTTTGGATTCAGTGAATGTGTGGTTGATTATGCAGGCGGGATAAGATGAGAGCTGAGATGGAGAGAGACCCAGGGGTGTGTTTCTGGCCGTGCACACTCATGGACACACACATGGACACACACACGTCT
>NW_026621877.1:117500-157500 GCF_003711565.1 Takifugu flavidus | reverse complement strand
GGAGGAGGAGCGGGGGGCAGGAGGAGGAGCGGGGGGCAGGAGCAGCAGCGGGGGGGGCAGGAGGAGGAGCAGCAGCAGGGGGGCAGGAGGAGGAGCGGGGGGCAGGAGGAGGAGCAGCAGCAGGGGGGCAGGAGGAGGAGCGGGGGGCAGGAGGAGGAGCAGCAGCAGGGGGGCAGGGGGAGGAGCGGGGGGCAGGAGCAGCAGCGGGGGGCAGGAGCAGGAGCGGGGGGCAGGAGGAGGAGCAGCAGCAGGGGGGCAGGGGGAGGAGCGGGGGGCAGGAGCAGCAGCGGGGGGCAGGAGCAGGAGCGGGGGGCAGGAGGAGGAGCAGCAGCAGGGGGGCAGGAGGAGGAGCGGGGGGCAGGAGGAGGAGCAGCAGCAGGGGGGCAGGAGGAGGAGCGGAGGGGCAGGAGGAGGAGCGGGGGGCAGGGGGAGGAGCGGGGGGCAGGGGGAGGAGCGGGGGGCAGGAGGAGGAGCAGCAGCAGGGGGGCAGGGGGAGGAGCAGCAGCGGGGGGCAGGAGCAGCAGCGGGGGGCAGGAGCAGGAGCGGGGGGCAGGAGGAGGAGCAGCAGCAGGGGGGCAGGAGGAGGAGCGGGGGGCAGGAGGAGGAGAGCAGCAGCAGGGGGGCAGGGGGAGGAGCGGGGGGCAGGAGGAGGCGTGGACAGTAAGACTGAGGAGTGGCTCTCTAAAGAATGTGCAGTGTGGAGGCGTCTGCGACTCCTGCGGTGACATTTAAAGAGAATCGTCTGGGAAGTTAATTGCACATCGTTAATCTCTTCTAAATGTCAAATGTTGCCTTTTCTTTTCTCTGATTCTGCTCACGTCACACGTGAAAGCAGATCTGCAGCTGTCGCTCCAGCACGTGTGGACAGTGACGGATGAAGCTCCGGGCGAGGAGTTAACGGGGCTTCCTCCTTGAAGAAGCAGCTTCTCCTCAGTTGTTCTGCTGTTGCCCCTCTTCCCTGACTCCGGGCTCGGTACACGCCCCCACTCGTTCCTTTATTCCCCCTCACATCAAGTCTTTGATCAATGTTCGCTGGAAGCCTTCATCTTTGAACCTTCTCTCCATCGCTCCACCTTTCATCTTCTCTTGTTTCTCTATTATCTTGCATTCCTCCCTCATCTGTCTCCTGCCACATCTATGTTTTTCCTTTCCCAGTCTGTCCTCCCCAGTTACCTGTCATCCCAGTCTGTCCTCCCCAGTTACCTGTCATCCCAGTCTGCCCTCCCAGTGCTGCTCTCTCACCACCGGGTGCCTTTTGTTCTCCACCTGTCCCTCCAGACCTCCTACGCTCCTTTATGAGCAGCAGGTTCTCACCATCGAGCCATGTATGCTGACGTTCCTCTTTTTCCTCCTTCCTCTCACTGCAGGCAGCTTTCCTCAGTGTCTGCACACACGTGCACACACGTGCACACACGTGCACACACGTGCACACCCATTTCCTGTTCAGTCCAACTAGATAACATCACAATCCTCGTTGCAGTCAACGTTTGGTTTCGATGAATCTCTGTTTGCCCTTTTCAGAAATTCTCAATCTCACCGTGAAAAAAGAGCAATTTCAGCCAGATTACCGACCTTTTCTCCAAAGACCCAAAACCGTCAGCGTGTCAGGTGCTGGTTGGAAGCTGGAATGACGGAGAGGAATGGGAGGATGGAGCGGGAGGAGGGAAGAAGACAGGCAGTGAGGCGAAAAAGCACAGCACACCAGGGAGGGCTAGATATGATGGAAGGATGGCAGCTTAGGCATGGATGGAGACACCAGGGCAGAGGAGCGAAGAGAGACATGGAGAGAGACAGAAAGGAGGTTTTCCAAGTGTCCTGCTCCCTGAGACGATAGCACCCAGCTGCATAATCGCCCTATTTGACCAACAATTACAGCCAGATCTCCTCACACGAGCACCCGGAAAGGACCCTAGTGGGAAGTGTGCTGCTAATTCTCAAAGAGAAGGTTCAGATGAGGCTTGTCTGTCAGAAACCTCCACAGCCATTTGAGGACCCAGCAGCAGAAGCAAACGCTTCATGCGCTGTAGGGGATAAGAAAGAGGACTAAAGCCTAAATATATCTAAATATATCTGGTTTACCAACGTGTTTGTAATGTTTCATTTCAGCAAAACCCCATCTGAACATTTGAGGGTGGAACATTCCCAAGACTGCTAATTACAAGCATCCATCCAGATTCCAGCAGAACCCTGTAGGACACAGTAGGGCCAGTCTATAAGGGACTGGCAGGACACCTTCAGAGGCCCCCTTGAGCCAGCAACCGAACCCCTGATTGTTTACGGTGGGGCCCCCCGCCTTCGCCCACATGCAGCTGTGATAGGCTGCAGCACCCTCCCCAGGAACCCAACAGGAATAAAGAAAATGGTCGAACTAATAGGTTGACCAATAAAGAGCAAGAGTTTGTGTTGTGCCAGTCGAGGAAGAACATGCCAACAAATCTCAAGGACGTTCCTTCGTGACCCTGATTTGGGATTCAGCGGTCGTGCAGTCTTTATTATTTTTGTGAGGAATATGCTTCTTGTTGCCTCCGGCTGAAGTTTGGAAGTCCTCCAAGCAGCATATAGTGATGAAAAATTAATATTTTCCTTCATTAAAGCATATGATCTAAATCATCCGAGGTAGTTTTCTCTGTCAACTGGACTGGGTTTCTTCTCTTTGAAGACGTTCCTCCTTCTATCCAGAAGGCTTCTTCAGTTCTGAACTCGCTGGGGACAGAGCTTGAAAATATAGCCCCTGTGCCCATTAGCATGCTAATGATCTGGGTGGTCACCTGAGAGTCGTTGGCAGGGTCGTTGGTAGGGTCGTTGGTAGGGTCGTTGACAGGGTCGTTCACCTAGTTCCAGTTGAGGTGTCTCCCCTTTGTCTGCTGGGTCACATGGTGATGGGTCACTGGGTCTCCTGGAATGGTGTGAACGTTTGGTTTGTTGGTGGAAGGAGTGGAGGACTGCATTGTTGTGGGTGACAGGAAGTGCCTCAGCCCACCACCTCTGGTCAAATTGGTTTTTCCAATTTGACATGGATGCTTCCTTGACCCCCCTCTCAGACCAGCGGTCTTCTCTGGCCAGTATCCGTACTGGGCTGTCCTGGAAGGAGTGCCCACTCTCCTTTAGGTGTAGGTGGACTGCTGAGTCCTGACCTGAAGAGGTGGCGCGTCTGTGTTGTGCCGTTCTTCTGTGGAGAGGTTGTTGGGTTTCCCCAATGTCCAGTTCCTCACGTTCCTCCTGGTGCTGTACAGCCTAAACAAGACTTGGTGTCTTGTCCTTCAGGTGGACCAGCCTCTGTCTGAGAGTGTTGCTGGGTTCGAACTGAACCGGTATGAGAATCTACAGACATTAGATCTTAGCTGCAAGCAACAGCGACCTTCACACAACCAGGTGCCTTCAGGTTAGGGTTAGGGTGCTGTGCTGAGCTTCTGTCCATCCAACGGATACAATTACACCCTGTATTCAAACTACTACCTGTGTATTGATTACATTGATACATAATGGTTGCATGTGCACATACACACACACTGTGTGTATCTGTGTGTGTCTGTGTTTGTGTGTGTTTGTTATAGTCTGTGCCAGAAGATAAACGCACAATGAACGCTGGGCATGTAATGGTGTGTAAATGTCCTATTGTGGCTTTTTAGTCTGGAATTTAATTGCTGCTAATTAGAGTCCCCCTCTGAGGAAGTATATTCTTCTGAGGACCCTTTATGGTAGCACCGTTGCAGGTTGTTGCTGGGATGAGCTCTTCTTCTTTTAGGGCTTAAACCCTTCATGTGTCTGAGAGTTTTTTAAATGACAGTGCTGTTGATTAAACACAATTAAAAATGGAAAAATCCTTTTAAAAAAGTATCTAAAATGATCCTTCTGGGCCTTCGGTTGCTCATTCAGACCTGCCAAAGATGCTCGTCTATGAACCCAGCGCTGGGAGCCGTTGGCTCATTAAAGTGCTTTGGACGAGGATTTGCTTGTTCAAAGCAAACGGACCCAGGAGCCTCCTGTTCTATACCGTAAATAACAAAGCAGATAATCAGAAAGCAGAAAAGGCCTAAATGTTCCTTTAGCTGGTTTGAGATCAATAGTAGCTGTTGCCCCAAACTCGTCATGAATAAAGCTGACGTCAGATATTTGCTAGGTTTTCTGCCCAATATCCCTTAAAGTAATCAATCACAAGTCTCGTTAACATGAAACGAGAACCTCCTTTATTTTTTGTCTCCATCTGTGAATTAGCTGCTACTTTGTATTTTAGCAAATAAAAATGCTGCATGTAGCTGAGCCCTGCCTCTGGTGGACCCGCCTCTGGTGGACCCGCCTCTGGTGGACCCGCCTCTGGTGGACCCGCCTCTGGTGGACCTTCCTCTGGTGGACCCGCCTCTGGTGGACCCGCCTCTGGTGGACCTGCCTCTGGTGGACCCGCCTCTGGTGGACCCGCCTCTGGTGGACCCGCCTCTGGTGGACCTGCCTCTGGTGGACTCGCCTCTGGTGGACCCTCCTCTGGTGGACTCGCCTCTGGTGGACCCTCCTCTGGTGGACCCGCCTCTGGTGGACCCGCCTCTGGTGGACCCTCCTCTGGTGGACCCGCCTCTGGTGGACCCTCCTCTGGTGGACCCGCCTCCAGGCAGCGATGCCTCAGCAGCAGAAACAAAAGTGAGACAGGAGCTGTAAATTAGAAGATTACAAGTATAAAGAGTGATGCCACATTCTGAATGAGCAGATAGGAACAAGAGCTACTCTGAGCTACTCTTAGTTAGGGAGGAGAGGAGAGGAAACCATGACCCAGTGGAGTGACAGAGGCCTGTCAGGTGATCATGTTTCTGGACCCCGGCAGCCTCGGCCTATAGCAGCATAGCTAAGCTGTGACCTAACGATTAGACGACCCCCTAAGTATGATAATCTGTCTGTCTATGATAGTAACTGGAACTACTGAATTAGTAACAATAAGCTTTTTCAAAGAGGAGGTTTTAAGTCTGATCTTAAAAGTAGCGATGGAGTCAGCCTCCCGTACCTGGACAGGGAGCTGGTTCCACAGCAGGGGGGCCTGGACAGGGAGCTGGTTCCACAGCAGGGGGGCCTGGACAGGGAGCTGGTTCCATAGCGGGGGGCCTGGACAGGGAGCTGGTTCCACAGCAGGGGGGCCTGGACAGGGAGCTGGTTCCATAGCGGGGGGCCTGGACAGGGAGCTGGTTCCATAGCAGGGGGGCCTGGTAGCTAAATGCTCGGCCCCCCATTCTACCCCTAGAGACTCTGGGAACCACAAGTAGACCAGCATTCTGAGAGCGGAGCGGTCTATTGGGCTGGTAAGGTATCACTAGCTCCTCCAGGTAGGATGGAGCTAGGCCTCTGAGGACCTTGTAGGTCAGAAGAAGGGTTTTAAAAATTATTCTAAATTTAACGGGCAGCCAATGAAGAGACTCCATTACAGGAGTCATGTGACCTCTGTGGTCAATACCTGTCAGAACTCTGGCTGCAGCATTTTGGATCAACTGGAGGCTTCTCAAAGAGTTGTTTGGACACCCTGATAATAAAGAATTACAATAGTCCAGCCTGGAAGTAACAAATGCTGGACTAACTTCAGCATCATGGTGGGTCAGCAGCTTCCTGATCTTTGTGATGTTCCTCAGGTGAAAAAAGGCACTTCTAGAGACTAATTTAATGTGTGAGTTGAAGGAGAGATTTTGGTCAAAAGTTACTCCTAGATTCCTCACAGAGAGACTAGATGTTAATGAGATACCATCTAGAGTGATCATGTGATCTAATCTATCCCTGTCTCCTTCTTGCTGCTCTGTAGCTCAGCTGCTTTGTCATGTTTGCGTTTTGCTGGATTTAGTCATCTTCTCTTTGGTCTGCTTCCCTCGTTAGATGCTATATCCATCCTGCCTTTGTGTGCAATCCCAGGGATGAAGTGCTTCAGGAGAAGAGACGAGCTAATGTTTCTTAGCTGGAGACAGAATCACTTTCAGAATGTTGCTGTGGCTAGCAGTGGTTGGCATGTGTGTGTGTGTGGGGGGGGGGGGGGGGGGGGTTGCTCCATCTCCAGTTAGCTTGCACAGCCCAAAGTGTGCATGAAGTAACCAAGCACATTCTCAACCCCATTAGCACAATGCTAGTGTGTTTAGCATCTGCAAAAACGGAACAAAACAGATTTATGGAGATGCCATAGTGGGATGAGACTGAAAGAACGGCCGTTAGGGAGGGAGGGAGGGAGGGAGCAGCATGGGTAGGGGAGAGGAGAGGAAGGAAGGAAGGAAGAGAGGATGCTGAGGAGGAGGTGAAACCAGTGAAGCAAATCAAAGAAAATTAAGCACATTTACATATTTAGATGAGCACTTTGACTCAGCCTGTCTAATTATTTCATCTCCATTTTTCATTTGCACACTGTCGGGTGGACACCGACAGAGGCCCCCTTCTCGCTCTCCTTCATGTTCATGTTGGTGCTTTGTTCTACTGACGTTCACCCACAGTTGTGTGCATGTGTTTGATGTTCTTGCTTTTAGCCTTTTGTGTTTCTTTCCTTGGATGTTTGTGTCCACCGAATGTGTCAAACTCTAGACCACATCCGGCCCAGAGTCCACGTCTCTGCTGGGGGGCTGAGTGGGTTCTGACCCAGCCTGTAAACCGCTGAGTCTTATCTGTGGAGCTACAAGAGAGAAGATCAGGATGGTGTGAAGCACCCTGGGTGGGGGCCTGCTCATTGTGGGGGCCTATGTGAGCTACTGGGGGTTTGGTGCCTTGCTCAAGGGGACCTTGGTATTGCTCTGGAGATGTTCTGGCATCTTTCCTACACCTTCCGTGTTTGTTGGTACCTGGTTTGGAACCGAGAACCCTCTGAATTTCTGCCCAGTCCTCAACAGACAGAGCTGCCCCCCCCCCCACGTAAAGGTTTCTAGCCTAAAGTGTGCTGTGGCTTGGACGCCCGTGCAGCGGCATGAACAGGAGACGTCCCGCAGGTGTTGCTTGGCTCGAGCCTCGCCAGGAACACGGCGGGGAAACTGATGAGAGGATGTCCTTGTGTCCCTTGTCCCTGTGTCCTTGTGTCCTGTGTCCCTATGTCCAGTGTCCTGTGTCCTTGTGTCCCTTGTCCCTGTGTCCTTGTGTCCTGTGTCCCTATGTCCGGTGTCCTGTGTCCTTGTGTCCCTTGTCCCTGTGTCCCTATGTCCGGTGTCCTGTGTCCTTGTGTCCCTTGTCCCTGTGTCCTGTGTCCCTATGTCCTGTGTCCCGTGTCCCTATGTCCTGTGTCCCTATGTCCCTGTGTCCCTATGTCCCTGTGTCCTGTGTCCCTATGTCCTGTCTCCTGTGTCCCTATGTCCCTGTGTCCTTGTGTCCTGTGTCCCTATGTCCGGTGTCCTGTGTCCCTGTGTCCTTGTGTCCTGTGTCCCTATGTCCTGTCTCCTGTGTCCCTATGTCCCTGTGTCCTGTGTCCCTGTGTCCTGTGTCCTTGTGTCCTGTGTCCCTATGTCCTGTCTCCTGTGTCCCTATGTCCTGTGTCCCTGTGTCCTCTCAGCTTCAGGATCTCCACCTGGTGGAGGATCCAGGGTGGTTCTGCTTGTGGTTGCAGAACCTCTTAGATCCCAAACAAGAGCCTGTCTTCAGCACTCGCTGGCTCCTTCCTATTCTTGGTGGACTCTGTCTCCTTAGGCTGATCTTGGTCTGGGGGCCGGTGGGGCAGCGCTTCAGCTTTCATCTTCTCCTTTTGTCTCTGTAGCTTCTCGCGGGCTGAAAAGGTTCCGCCCACGTCCAAAGACGTGTGTTTTTGGACGGTTGAAAACGCTAAATGACCTTAGGCGTGAATGTTGTTGGTCTTTGTGCGTTGGTGCTGTGAGTGAGCAACCTGTCCCGGGGGCAGCTGGGTCGGCCCCGCCTTCCTGGGGAGGCCCCGCCTTCCTGGGGAGGCCCCGCCTTCCTGGGGAGGGAATCGCCTGTGAAGGAAGTCGCTAGTTTAGTGGTTGCTAACTTGCTTCTGCTGTAGCGTGTTTGTTCAACTACAGTTACTAATTAGAACTCTGTCACTGAATAGCCCCCCCCCCCCCCCCCCCCCCCAGCCCTCGGGAGCAGGCAGAGAACGACATCGCTGCCCAGCTGTTAGCATCCAGTTCAAAATAAATGAGCACGTTGGCACGTTTGGAGTCTTTTCTCTCTGGTTCTTCTTGTGTTTCCTCTTCATTTTGCTTGCTGTGTTTCCAGTTGTTGCCGTTTTCTTCTTCTGATCGACGGTTCTTCTCAGAGATCCTAGACTGGGACAGAATCATCACACATAGAAGGATCAAACGTGGCCTGATTTTTAATATATTATCTTTTTTTATCCTTGTGTGTCCTAACAGATAAAGAAAAAACTCTGCTAAGATTTAGAAACGTTGTGAGTAATTTCAGTGCTTTCCCCCTGACGTGATTAGCAACGGCGGGCTAATTCATCGACTGGGCTTCGGTCATAGCGTTAGTTTCTACCGCTCTAAAGAGAATCAGCTGTAAGTGAGGATAATTATGGGATGAGAATCATCTGATTGGTCCAGTGACCAGTTTAGCATTAGGCTAGAAAAGATTCATGACAAATATATTTTCTGTACAAGTAATCGAACATTAATAGATGAAAAAACACATAGAAAATATTTGTTATTTCTGGTGTCAATCAAACTGAGAGAACCAATATATTGATCGTTTTGCCCAGAAGTGCTACGTAAGCGAGAAGTCTGGCTGACGGAACCATGTGATTGATTGTTTCTAGTCTGAGGGATGGTGACTTTAATCAGAAAGGTCAAAGTAACACAGTTGCTAACGGCTCACACTTTGCTTTAGGCGAGCTATTAACAAACGTATCCAAAAGAGCAGCGACAGAAAATGTTGCGCACAATTGAGGAGCCAGACTGAGGTCCAAATGATTTTAAAGTTCTTTAATGAAAACCTGGATGAGAAGAAAAGGCCCAAATGATCCGTTCCTGGCTGCTCCACCTTTGGTTAAGGCTTGTTAATCATAGCTAGCTAGAGATTAGCTAGCATTAAACGTTTATTTCAGAAGGAAAGAAGTCCATCCGGAGCACATGTCATTGCTATTCAGTACCTGTAACTATGAGCCTCAGACCTGAACCTGAACCTTCAGGCTTCCTTAATGCTGAAGCACCATTGGAGGAGATGCTCTAAATTTCCCTCTAAGGAAACATCTAAGCTCCACACAGTTCCATCCCAGGGTTCTCTCACACAGGATTGCTGCTCCACAGTAGACACATGTGCCGTCTCCCAAAAATAAATGGGACACTTCCTCTTCCCCAAAATGCACCTTAAGGACAAAGAGAAGTTTAATCTTGGATAAAACTCCTGATAGAATCTCTGCATTAGCCTTCTGCTACCAGTCCGTATATCCCATCAGCCCTTGGCTCACACCTTATTCCCGTCTTTCCCATCTGCTACTGCTACCGTCTTTTCCCTTTTTCCTTTGTCTGTCCTTTTTCCAGCCTCTTTCCTTTGTCTGTCTCTCCATGTATTCCCAGTCCCAGCGGAATATATCTTCCTCCCCTTATTTATATATTGGTTGGTACTAAATGCTAGCATAGCCGCCTCGGCATAAGTGAGCAGGCAGGGATCCTTGTCAGGAGCTCGGAATGCTTAATAATTTCAGCACGTCGCTGACTTAAGCCCCTTAAGTGCTTTGGCAACACTTATTCCACGGCGGCACCAATGAAGCCCATTAAAGATTAGATTTGTATGAGAAAGGAGAAAGTGTGTGTGTGTGTGTGTGTGTGTGTGTGTGTGGGGGGGGGGGGTCCTGTTACAGACTCTGCCCACTAAAACCAACACACCCTTCAGGGGTCGTCCTCATCAGGACGTCCTCACGAAGCAACGTGTTCAGTATGTTTTTCTTGTTTTTCTGTAATTACGTCTTTGTCGTTCTTGCTAACAGCTAAACGTTTGTGATTGGTTGATTAGGATCGGGTCGGGGTGCTGTTGTAACGGCCGCTGCTTTAGGTCTTAACGAGACGATGAAAACGGTGGCGAGCAGTTATCGTCTCCTGGCTTAATGTTGCTTTCACTGCCAATGACCACGATGATGTGACCATGGTGCTCTGGCCAATCAGCACGCAGGATTTACACCACGCTTGATTTGTGGCTGCAAAATGCAACATCAGGTTGGACTTGCTGTGAGCAACGATTCCTGTGATCCCTTTTTATGGAGTTGACATCAGCATAACTCCCGACGCTGTGGGGGGGGTCACCTGCTGGGTAGGCAGAGCTCCTGCTAGCTGCCAGCTTTATCTCTGCCTGCTGCAGTAAAAAAGGCCATTTAACACCCATAAACGGGCTCTGTGTGCTGTCAAGGATAAATAAATAGTTAGCGGATTGTAAAGGGCCAAACAGGCGTCTGAATGTACATTCTGCTCCGGCCCCCCCAGACAGACCGACACATTCAGGCCCACACCAGCCGCATGGTGCTTGACCTGAAAGGCCGCCATTGTTGCTGCCTCCATCCGCACACACTGATTCCTGACCTTCACAAAATAGGATGCAAAATATGCACATGGCCCCCCCGTCTGAAGCCAGCGGAGGCTGGCCGGGGTTATATAAACAGCAGCCTCCAGGGACGGGCAGATGTTGGTGGGACCAGCCGCACTGGGATTATTCCACTCTTTGGATCAAACGCAACTTTGTTGGGACTAACCTGCAGCTACGGACCGGGACGGACGGGTAAACCAGGCAGACTTTTGAGGACACCGGCTAATTAAGGAAATTCCTTTTGTGTGCACCTGCCCACGGACCCCAGAGCTGCCCAGTTGCCCCAGTTGCCCCAGTTGATACGCTGCTCTGCTACACGTGTTGGGGCCATTGCGGCTCCATCAGCTGGTGCGAAGCCCGTCACACTGTCGCTCTGCAGACTCACACACACGGGAAAGCCTCGTGCAGTTCCTCCTGACGGCCAGTGGGAGCCTGAAGCTCCGGCTGCTTCTGAGTGGATTTACTGCAGCCAGTGGAGCGACGGGAAGGAGGTGTCGGTGGATGACGGTCGTGTGACGGTCGTTAGCAGATCGAATGATCGGTCGGTCTCAGAGGCAGAACAGCAGAAGAGTAACTTCTGAATCAGAGTGTCCTGCTGCCATCTGCTCAGCTCCTTGCTAATTATTGGCTAATTATTCGACTCATGCCACCTTCATAAACAGCCCTCAGGGTCAGTGGGTTTGATTTGACCTTCGCCATAAGTTGAGTCTCCATTTCTGCAGCTTGGTTTGCTCACAGCTCAAAGGAAACGGTGACTTTTTCATGGCAATTTGTTGTGCGAGAGGTGCAGAAAACCTCGTTAGAATTCAAATGGAATCCGCCGCAGAAGGAGCACGCTACCTCGAGGGCACAACAATCTAGCTAGCTGTGTTTCCACAGAAGAAGTGGAGAGTAACGAGCCGCAGAGGAAGCCGTGTTTCCTGATTAGCAGCCGCTCGTTTCAGCGTTTAGCGCAGCAACGTTGATTCTTGGTGCTCCTGCTCTGCTCTGTGTCTGAACCACATCGTGCAGTCGGCCAGCGGCTCGTTAAAGTGTCCGCGGCCTGTTTATTGCCTCTAAATAGACTCGTTAAGCAACGCAGGAGTCCAGGCTGCTCCGCTAACTTCTGCTGTTGGAGTTTCTGCTTGAGTGGTGGGAGAGTCTCTGCTGTTCTGAGGCTGAGCTCTGCTGCTTAGCAGCAGCTGAATGTGCACGTTGTGCACGTTGTGCACGTGACAGCAGCTTTCAGAGAAGCACAAGATGTGTGACAGTTTCTTACTCAGTTGTGTTTCTTGTGATTTATTTTGAATGATTATTTACGTTGGCAAATCTTATTTTTCATGCTGGAAAGGTTTGAATGTGTTGTGATTTGGTGACACAGGAGAGTCCTCAACAGCAGCCTCTGTGTTATTACACTGTAATACACTGTGTAATAACACAGCTACTGTGTGGACGTGTTTGAAGCGTTGCAGTGGAGGACAAATCGGTGTGTGTTCGTACGCGTGCTGCTTTGTCTGCAGTAATCCAGGAAGGGTCACAAAGGAGCCATTGATCAAACGTGCACACACACACACACACACACACACACACACACACACACTTGTCCGTATACAATGAAGACTGTCCGGAGCTGTGTCCTTTGTCGCCTTCTCCCTTCCCCCGTCGCTCTGGCTCAGCGCAGCCTGGTCCTGGTCCTGGTCCTGGTCCTGGTCCTGCTGTTTACCACTCGTAAGTCAAAACTCAAAGTCTCTCACAACAAAGAAATTCACACCCATTCTGCAGATGTGATCACGTCTAAAATCATTTGGGGAAGAAAGAATGGATCAAAGAGGCTTCCACATCATTCAGGATGTGGTCGTTTAATTTCCGCACAAGTTTTAAATTAAACTTCTTGCAGATCTGCTGCTAAATGTTGCAATTTAATATACAAAAGAAAAAGAGAAGAATGGATTTTATACTAATGGAGTGAATTGCTACAAAATGATATCCAGTGCACTACTGAGGACGTGGCCGAGGGAGAATCCTCTCATGATGGAATCACACTTGAGTTGAATAGTTTAAAATGTAATTAAGGTAATTAAGCTGGAATTGGTCATTAAGATTTGGTCTCGAGGGAAAGTGCAGACAGGAGCACAGGAGGAGAAAATACAGGAGACTGAGAGCAGATGAGCCAGTCAATGAAAATGAAATGGAAATAGCTTCTCCAAAGAAGCTAACAGAGCAGCGTTGGTCCCCAGACTGGGACACAGTGGAGAGGAGGAGGAGGAGAGGAGGATGAGCCTGGCTCCTGGGTCCTGGGCCCGGCCCCTGGGCCCGGCCCCTGGCCCGGCTCCTGGGCCCGGCTCCTGGCCCGGCTCCTGGGCCCGGCTCCTGGGCTCGGCCCCTGGGCCCGGCCCCTGGGCCCGGCTCCTGGGCCCGGCCCCATGTTTAATTGTAATATGTTGTTTGCTTAGCGTTCTCACCTCTATAGCAACTACATCTACTTTAGACCTTTGACATACTGGGAGTATGCTAGGAGAGGCTAACGCTGTTGTGCATATCATGACCATCGCAGGGATGTTGGACACATGAGTGAACCTCGTTGTCAGACAAAAGCCAGAAACGGTGAGAGTAGTGGATGTGTGGACCGAAGAACCTTAGAAAGGAGCAGAGATGACAGTTTCCCAGAGGCGTTCACAATCATGTAGCGCCATCGTAATTATGGGCGTCCGCGATAGCTAACAGGCTCTGGATGCTTCCATTTTGTCACCCCATCACATTTATTTTGGTAGCACACCATGTTTTTCTCTCTGCTTCTGTGATATTTATCGTAAAACAAACTGCGTGTTCAGCCACGAGGTCCTTCACGACATTGTGAAAGAAAAACTAGTGTTTTATTACCAGACTGATCAGAAAAACTGACTGAAAAGAATTCAAATCTATTGAAGACATTTCAGTAAGTTGAGTTTTTCATTTCATGTCGGAGGCAGGAACGATTTATTTTCTTGCTTTCTGCCACCGGAGGGCAGTGTTGGTGTTTGGCCTCATGTGGAGCTCTCACGTCACCTCTTGTGAGCATCAGAGGAAGCTATGGAGGTCCGTCAGTCTCACCTTGAAGAGTGTGCAAAGAAATGCGTAAGACAGCATGAAAACTCGTACAGAAGGAAGAAAACAGGCCAAGAGACACAACAAGCAATTAAAAGAGGCCAAAGTAGAGTTGGAGATGGAAGTGAGTGAAACAGCTGCGACGCTTCCTTTCCTGACGATTCTTTTGTCCTCTTGTCCCTTTAGCTCCCTTTAGCAACTCTTCGCCGTCTTCCCTTTGCACCCTCTTTCCTGGCACTGAGCCACAACAGCACGATTATGCTGCCGACTTGAGCTGCAGGACAAATCACATTTGGTGGAGGAGAGAGGCAGGAAAAGATTTCCCAGCGAGTCGCTGAAAGTGGAAGAAGAAAAGAGGAACAAATTGCAAGGAAAATAAAAGCTCCTGCAGCTTGGGAGACAATTATGGGGACGCCAGAGTTTTTATTGCTTATGAAGGAGAAGGATAAGACAGAGGAGGGGGAGGAAGAGGAGAAGGAGGAAGAGGAGAGGAGGAAGAGGAGAAGGAGGAAGAGGAGGGGGAGGAAGAGGAGAAGGAGGAGAGGAGGAAGAGGAGGGGGAGGAAGAGGAGAAGGAGGAGAAGGAGGAAGAGGAGAAGGAGGAAAAGGAGAAGGAGGAAGAGGAGGGGGAGGAAGAGGAGAAGGAGGAAGAGGAGAAGGAGGAAGAGGAGAAGGAGGAAGAGGAGGGGGAGGAAGAGGAGAAGGAAGAAGGGCTGGAAATGATGAGGATGGGATGAGACGTGTCCACAGACGGGTACGCCCCGAATTTGAGTGTCATCGGTATGGCTGCTGTGTTGACCACACACGGGCTAGGTTAGGTTAAGGGTTAGCGTTAGGGTTAGGCATGGCAACACACGGGTTAGGTTAGGTTAAGGGTTAGGGTTAGGGTTAGGCATGGCAACACACGGGCTAGGTTAGGTTAAGGGTTAGGGTTAGGCATGGCAACACACGGGCTAGGTTAGGTTAAGGGTTAGGGTTAGGCATGGCAACACAAGGGTTAGGTTAGGTTAGGTTAAGGGTTAGGGTTAGGCATGGCAACACAAGGGTTAGGTTAGGTTAAGGGTTAGGGTTAGGCATGGCAACACACGGGCTAGGTTAAGGGTTAGGGTTAGGGTTAGGCATGGCAACACAAGGGTTAGATTCAGATTCAGATTCAGATTCAGATCCTTTATTGTCCCACACGGGGAAATTTACAGTGCAACAACAGCAACAAGAGCACTCAGAGAAAAATAAGATAAAATCAAATAGAACAGGATTTGGAATATACAAAGAGGATTTATATTTACAATAATCCAGATAAATGGATACTCGGCCTCTGTGTACCTGTACATGGTACAGAGGGTGAATACAATATACATATCAGAATATATAATATTCAGATTGTGTTAGCGGGTGTTCTGTTTATTGTGCAGTCTGACAGCAGCCGGCAGGAAAGATCTACGATACCTCTCCTTCACCCAGCGAGGGTGGAGCAGCCGCTCCCTGAAGGAGCTGCCCAGTGCTGTCAGGGTGTCCTGTAGGGTTAGGGTTAGGTTGAGTTAAGGGTTAGGGTTAGGGTTAGGCATGGCAACACACGGGTTAGGTTAGGTTAAGGTTAGGGTTAGGGTTAGGCATGGCAACACACGGGCTAGGTTAGGTTAAGGGTTAGGGTTAGGCATGGCAACACAAGGGTTAGGTTAGGTTAAGGGTTAGGGTTAGGCATGGCAACACAAGGGTTAGGTTAGGTTAAGGGTTAGGGTTAGGGTTAGGCATGGCAACACAAGGGTTAGGTTAGGTTAAGGGTTAGGGTTAGGCATGGCAACACAAGGGTTAGGTTAGGTTAAGGGTTAGGGTTAGGGTTAGGCATGGCAACACAAGGGTTAGGTTAGGTTAAGGGTTAGGGTAGGGTTAGGCATGGCAACACAAGGGTTAGGTTAGGTTAAGGGTTAGGGTTAAGGTTAGGCATGGCAACACACGGGCTAGGTTAAGTTAAGGGTTAAGGTTAGGCATGGCAACACAAGGGTTAGGTTAAGTTAAGGGTTAGGGTTAGGCATGGCAACACACGGGTTAGGTTAGGTTAAGGTTAGGGTTAGGCATGGCAACATGGGTGAGGAGGGCAGTGAGTCTTCTTCAGGACTATGTGGGGGCTCGATAGCTCGTCTCTGATGTAGAACGTCTTCACCCATAGAGACAAACTTGATTGTAACAGACGCTTCATCAATAAAGATTGGTTGGTTGGTTGGTTGATTGATTGATTGATTGATTGATTGATTGACCATTGTAACAATAAGGGGCGGGGGGGGGGGGGGGGGCAACCCTCCTGTGCCTGTTACTCCCTGCTGCTCACATTATCTCATCTCCTGTGGGGACATTCCAACAAAGTCTCGTCACATGGTTGTGAGCGCTTCTTAGGTGTGTATTGTGTAGACGTGTTGAAATGATCGGGCATTCTTTGATCTCTACTGACCTTTTTAAAGGGGTGGGGGCGAGGGGAGGCCGCACGAGCCACGAGAGCCACCAATTTAAAACACTGCCCCCGCATGGTTGGAGGGGAGAATTTATGAACCGATGTGTAATTTAGCTGTAGACCCCAATTTGTACTGTATTCTGGTATTGTTGCTTTATGTGTTATATTATGGTATTGATCCTTGATGTGTTATGGAATTGATTCCTGATGTGTTGTATTCTGGTATCTCTTGGCCCATACTGATCTTCTCTCAGCCTGCAGGTGTTTCTGGGTGACGTCTCTCAGTGGGAGATGGTGGAAGCCCCCCCATTCCAATGTTATCCCACTTCATGCAGTACAGCTCTGCTACTGTAGCTCATTATTTGGGAAGAACCCTCCGCTGTCGGGGGGGGTGTAACCCTAACCCTCCGCTGTCGGGATGGGGGGTGGGGGGGGGGGGGGTACAAACAGCCACTTGCCAACCCCCAGAATAAAAGTGGGCATTTAATGTGTGGGTATGTCGTCTTCCGATCCCGATGTCGGCTAAGCTGGGTGATGCATCACAGAGAGCAGTGGCATTGTCACCTGAGTTATTCCACTTAACATTGTTCTAAACAATGATGATGGGCTGGTTGCCATAGTGATGCACCATTAGGACAATAATTGAGCTGGGGCTGGCAAACTGATGCATCCCTGCTATGAATCACAATAGTGATGCTGAGAGTGTTTTTCTAGTATTTGTTTGATAGATATTAATTCACTAAACAGGCTTTTAGAACTTGATGGCAGGTGAAAGTCTCCTCATCACCGTGATGATGAGCAGAACGTGAAGACAATGCTAACGCTAAAGCTCACCATTGTTGACGGGCCGATAGAACCCTGCAGCATCAGACCCGTTTTTATTTTGTCTGCATCTGTTTGCTCGATCGTTCTTGAGTCCGGACGTCTGCAAGATGCAACACAATATTTCAAATTTCCAATTCTTTCTTCTCTTTCTTTTTGTTGGTTTTCTCTGATTTTTCAGAGCTTTAATACAAAGCTCCAGATCTTTGCACCATGGTGTCATGTCCCACTCTGCTGTCCACTTTGTGCCCGGAGATTCACGTCACACTCAACTAGCCTCAACTAGCCTCAGCTAACCTCAACTAACCTCAACTAACCTCAACTAGCCTCAACTAGCCTCAACTAGCCTCAGCTAACCTCAACTAACCTCAACTAGCCTCAACTAGCCTCAACTAGCCTCTAGTTTTGCAGATATATTCCCTGGATTATAATAACTGTCACAGGGAAACCCCGGCTGGATCTTTACATTCCTTTGTTGTTTTTATTTCCAGTTTTCTGTTGCAGATGACCCAAAGACCATAAACTCATTTAATCCTCTTGTTCGGTTGCATATTTTATTTTATCATATTTTATTTTTAGCTCAAAGCCACCAAGTCAACAAATCTAGTCAAAGCATCTCAGAGACGGCGCCAGCCTCAGCACGTTGTTCGTTCCAGACTGACGGACGGACGGACGGACTGTCTCTGCTCTGCTCTGTCAACAACCCATAAATGTGAAGATGCTCCAATCAAAGCAGAATCAAAGTGCTCGTTATTCTCTCGGCTTTGTCGGGAACATCAAAGCAGCCCACTGACGTCTCCAGGCCCCTTGGCTAAAAATACTGAGTTCAGGCAAAAGCCAAGCTTGTTGGGAGATTTGGGAGGTTTTGGGAGTTTCTGGGAGGTTTCTGGAGTTTGTGGAGGAGTGAGAAAGTGTCTGTTTGTCCTTCCCAGGTGGACGCACTTGTGTGTGTGTTCCTCCTCCTAAGGATGTGCTTCATTGTTGCTCACCTGCCTGCATGCAGCCCCCCCCACCTTCACCACCAACAGCCCGATGATAATCACACTCATCATTGTTAGAGCACAACACGTCCTTTTTCTTATGATTTCACTTAATCTCACTTTGTCTTCTCTGCTCTCGTCTTTCCCTCTGTTTTCTGTCCTCGTCCAGTGGATCAATAGCGAGCGACTGAACGATGCTTTAAGTTCCCGATCTGGAAACACTCTGTCTCCAGACGTGTCTTTTCCTCCCTGCATCTGTCTCCAGCATTCTTCATGTCTTCCTTTTCGCGCTCACGTCTGTGACACCAACGTCCTTCTCGCTCTCCCCCAGCGTGCTGCCAGGCCGTGCAGGCCGAGAACGTCACTGTCTTGGAAGGAGGCACGGCTCAGATCTCCTGTCGCTTGCAGAACTACGATGGATCCATCGTGGTCATCCAGAACCCTCGCCGCCAGACCCTTTTCTTCAACGGCACAAGAGGTGTGTATCCCAGCGCACACAAACTCATGTGTATGACTAACTGAAACTCACCCTTCTGGGTTAGGGTTAGGGTTAGAGGGTTAGGGTTAGAGGGGTTAGGGTTAGAGGGTTAGGGTTAGAGGGTTAGGGTTAGGGTTAGAGGGTTAGGGTTAGAGGGTTAGGGTTAGAGGGTTAGGGTTAGAGGGTTAGAGGGTTAGGGTGAGGGTTAGGGTTAGAGGGTTAGGGTTAGAGGGTTAGGGTGAGGGTTAGGGTTAGAGGGTTAGGGTTAGGGTTAGAGGGTTAGGGTTAGAGGGTTAGGGTTAGGGTTAGAGGGTTAGGGTTAGAGGGTTAGGGTTAGAGGGTTAGGGTGAGGGTTAGGGTTAGGGTTAGAGGGTTAGGGTGAGGGTGAGGGTTAGGGTTAGAGGGTTAGGTTAGACGGTTAGGGGTTAGGGTTAGGGTTAGAGGGTTAGGGTTAGGGTTAGAGGGTTAGAGGGTTAGGGGGTTAGGGTTAGAGGGTTAGAGGGTTAGGGGGTTAGGGTTAGAGGGTTAGAGGGTTAGGGGGTTGGGTTAGGGGGTTAGGGTTAGAGGGTTAGGGGGTTGGGTTAGGGGGTTAGGGTTAGAGGGTTAGGGTTAGAGGGTTAGGGGGTGAGGGTTAGAGAGTTAGAGGGTTAGGGTTAGAGCAGGCATGGGCAAACTAAGGCCCGGGGGCCACACGCGGCCCGTTAAACGTTTTAATCCGGCCCGCCAAACTTGAAAAATTAAATGAATAAACCTTGTTAATGTTAAATTTTCACTGCAATTCTGGTGTTTTCCCACTAGAAAAAAGACAGTCAGGAGGAGAGTGATGGTGATGTCCCGAAGGATAACAGAACTTTCAGTGCTTTAAAATAGAAATGGTTATTAATTTTTTTTAAAAAGGCACATTTTATTCATTTGATTTTAAGTGTTTTAAGACTCATTCCAAAGTCAGATATTTTGTTGTAATGCTTCTCTTCATTTTCATTTGAAATTAAAGCACATGTCTTCTCCATATCCCAAGATGTGTATTTTTTCTCCAATGAGGTGAGGTTACCAAAGCACTCCATCCATCCATCTGCTCCTGGTCCGGCCCCTTTGTCAAATGTTAGAACCCATTGTGGCCCACGAATCAAAATGTTTGCCCACCCCTGGGTTAGAGGGTTAGGGTTAGAGGGTTAGGGTTAGAGGGTTAGGGGGTTAGGGTTAGGGTTAGAGGGTTAGGGTTAGAGGGTTAGGGTTAGAGGGTAGGGTTAGGGTTAGGGTTAGGGTTAGAGTTAGAGGGTTAGAGGGTTAGATGGTTAGGGTTAGGGTTAGAGGGTTAGGGTTAGAGTTAGGGTTAGGGTTAGGATTAGAGTTAGGGTTAGGGGGTTAGGGTTAGAGGGTTAGGGTTAGAGGGTTAGGGTTAGGGTTAGAGTTAGGGTTAGGGTTAGAGGGTTAGGATTAGGGTTAGGGTTAGGGTTAGGGTTAGAGGGTCAGGGTTAGAGGGTTAGGGTTAGGGTTAGGTTATGGTCAGTTATGGTTGTCATTCACAACCCTAACACAGTCTACCTCCCAGCCGGATCAGCAAAGTTCGACATTCTTCACCTAATCCACAGCTAACCCTCAAGATGAGATGAGAACCTATTAAAGTGCCTCATTAACACATGGCCTCGCCAGTTGCATATTTTGTTAATGACCGCTCTGTGGCTAATTATCTTTGTAATCAACAGCGTAACAAAGACAAATTTTGCTGAGAGCCTGAGGGTTCGCAAGCAAAACAGTTTCATAACCTAATTAAGAGCAAAAGCTTCGCCCGAATGGCTGCTCTGCTTCTACAAAACCTCCGTGAATGTGTCGATATGTTCAAGGTTATTTTGGTATTTGAAAGTTGTGGCGGTTAACCGATGAATTTTGTGTCACGTGTTGGTGTTGCAGCGTTTGGGAGAAGAATTCCCATCAGGTTATAACCAGTTGGGTCACATCTTCCACCCAGGAGCAGAAACAGCGAAGTTGTGTTTGCTGTTTTGTGTGACAAAGACCAACCAATCCACAGGTGGAGCACGTGGCTCCAGACAGGACACTCAACTGATCACCTGCGCCTTGCTGGGTACTCTGCCCCAACAGGTGAACACCTGTTCACACCCAGGTGGAAACACTTTCCCGGGCCAAACGGGAGAGAACCCATCGGAATAAGCCGATCCGAATAAGAAAGTGGCACCATAAAGTCCCATGGGCGAGCAACAACAAAAGCAGCAAGGTCCGTCCGTCGTGTCGCTCCTGAGGGCCCAGAGGCCTCGCGACTATACAGATAGAAGGGAATTCCCTGGGAGAGAACAGGGCCACACCTGAGCGAGTGACCTCGTGACCCTGAATGGGATAAAACGGTCAAAGAGAAAAACCAAGTGAAAGACAGAAATCAGTGAAAGGGCCTCATGTGGCCGACGGAGCGCCGGCGTTCCTGTCATATTGTCCTGGTGTGACTGGTCCATTTATTCTCCCAGTATTTGCAATGTGGATTTCACAAAGGTTGATCAAGTGTAGGATTGCCCATATTTTTTTGCCCTCCTTCTTTTGCCCATCTTTTTTGCCCTCCTTCTTTTGCCCATCTTTTTTGCCCTCCTTCTTTTGCCCATCTTTTTTGCCCTCCTTCTTTTGCCCATCTTTTTTGCCCTCCTTTTTTTGCCCATATTTTTTTGCCCATATTTTTCTGCCCTCCTTTTTTGCCCATCTTTTTTTGCCCATATTTTTTGGCCCATCTTTTTTTGCCCTCCTTTTTTTGCCCATCTTTTTTTGCCCTCCTTTTTTGCCCATCTTTTTTTGCCCTCCTTTTTAACCATCTTTTTTTGCCCATCTTTTTCTGCCACCTTTTTTGCCCTCCTTTTTTGCCCATCTTTTTTTGCCCATATTTTTCTGCCATCTTTTTTTGCCCATCTTTTTTTGCCCTCCTTTTTTTGCCCATCTTTTTTTGCCCTCCTTTTTTGCCCATCTTTTTTTGCCCATATTTTTCTGCCATCTTTTTTTGCCCTCCTTTTTTGCCACCACCAGTATCAGAAATATAAAGTGGGGCCATTGTGTGTAGCATCAAGCCCAAAGGCGCTCCATCAAGCACTGATTTTCAAACTCTCTGAAGTTTTATAACAAATTCATCTTCAGATTTAGAAGCAATTCTGCCCTAGAAAACGATTCCGGAGGCGCCACAATGGCCCCTCTTTCTCCTATTACCATTTACACCTGAGGAGCTGAGCCAGGCTGATGTGGACCAGATGATGTGATACTGACCACCAAGTTAGAAATGGAGGTGGAGGAACATTCCAAATGTTACACCGCTTACTTGAAACCCTGGCTGACAGCTGTCCAGGAAATGTGGAAGCATCGTGGCTTTGATAGCGGTAGCAACGGTCTGCAGCCTTCATCACCTGCCCGATGGAGGCCACAGCAGACCCTTCAATGGCAGCATGAACGTCAGCGCTCAGATAACCCGGCGAGGGCTGCAGAACCAGAGAGGGCTGGAGAACCAGAGAGGCTGGAGAACCAGAGAGGGCTGGAGAACCAGCGGGGAATGAAGAACCAGAGAGGGCTGGAGAACCAGCGGGGAATGAAGAACCAGCGAGGGCTGGAGAACCAGAGAGGGCTGGAGAACCAGCGGGGAATGAAGAACCAGCGAGGGCTGGAGAACCAGAGAGGCTGGAGAACCAGCGGGGAATGAAGAACCAGCGAGGGCTGGAGAACCAGAGAGGGCTGGAGAACCAGCGAGGGCTGGAGAACCAGAGAGGGCTGGAGAACCAGCGGGGAATGAAGAACCAGTGAGTGCTGGAGAACCAGAGAGGCTGGAGAACCAGCGAGGGCTGGAGAACCAGAGAGGGCTGGAGAACCAGCGGGGAATGAAGAACCAGCGAGGCTGGAGAACCAGCGGGGAATGAAGAACCAGCGAGGGCTGGAGAACCATAGAGGGCTGGAGAACCAGAGAGGGCTGGAGAACCAGCGGGGAATGAAGAACCAGAGAGGGCTGGAGAACCAGAGAGGGCTGGAGAACCAGCGGGGAATGAAGAACCAGAGAGGGCTGGAGAACCATAGAGGGCTGGAGAACCAGAGGGCTGGAGAACCAGAGAGGGCTGGAGAACCAGCGGGGAATGAAGAACCAGCGAGGGCTGGAGAACCAGAGAGGGCTGGAGAACCAGCGAGGGCTGGAGAACCAGCGGGGAATGAAGAACCATAGAGGGCTGGAGAACCAGAGAGGGCTGGAGAACCAGCGAGGGCTGGAGAACCAGAGAGGGCTGGAGAACCAGAGAGGGCTGGAGAACCAGAGAGGGCTGGAGAACCAGCGGGGAATGAAGAACCAGAGAGGGCTGGAGAACCATAGAGGGCTGGAGAACCAGAGAGGGCTGGAGAACCAGCGGGGAATGAAGAACCAGCGAGGGCTGGAGAACCAGAGAGGGCTGAAGAACCAGCGAGGGCTGGAGAACCAGAGAGGGCTGAAGAACCAGCGAGGGCTGGAGAACCAGCGAGGGCTGGAGAACCAGCGAGGGCTGGAGAACCAGCGGGGAATGAAGAACCAGCGAGGGCTGGAGAACCAGAGAGGGCTGGAGAACCAGAGAGGGCTGGAGAACCAGAGAGGGCTGGAGAACCATCTGGCCTCGTGAGATCATGTGTGTTTGAGAAGGAAACACCAAATTGTTAAATTGTTTCGCGAAAACTAAACTAACATGGAAAACCCGTTGAGCCGGCTCCCTGGGCCCCCCACGGTTGATCTGGCTCCTGGGCCCCCCACGGTTGATCTGGCTCCCTGGGCCCCCCCACGGTTGAGCCGGGTGCCTGGGCCCCCCCACGGTTGATCTGGCTCCCTGGGCCCCCCCACGGTTGAGCCGGGTGCCTGGGCCCCCCCACGGTTGAGCCGGCTCCCTGGGCCCCCCCACGGTTGATCTGGCTGCCTGGGCCCCCCCACGGTTGATCTGGCTCCTGGGCCCCCCACGGTTGAGCCGGGTGCCTGGGCCCCCCCACGGTTGAGCCGGGTGCCTGGGCCCCCCCACGGTTGATCAGTTTCATCAAATTGGCTCAAATATTTGTCCTTTTCCTTAATATTGAAAACGAAACGTTCTTCCTGCTCAGCGGATCAAAAGCATCAAAGCTTCAGCAGGAAGCTGCTCGTCATGTGACAGCAGAGAGGATTCTGGGTAACGATGGAAAGGATTTACCAGAAAAGCCTGAAAACGGAGGCTCCTTAAACATCTCCTGTCATTCAATTAATGATGAATTATTAAAGAATTATTAATGATGCAATCGTACCTCAGCGAGTGTTATTTTTAAGAAACGTTAAAAAGGGGCTGAGTGTATCCCAAGAGGAGCTTTTAAATGCTGTTTTATTTTCCAGACAAATTGTGATGGTGTAAAAGCTAAAGCTAAAGCTAAAGCTCCCTCGTTAATGCCATGCCGTCTTCCTTTTGTCACCTCCAGCCTTGAAGGACGAGCGTTTCCAGATGGTGCTCTTCACACCGCGGCTGGTGCGCATCACGTTGACCAACGTCAGCGTCTTGGACGAGGGCGGGTACTTCTGTCAGCTCTACACTGCCGCCACGCACCACCAGGTGGCGACACTCTCGGTTCTGGTGCCCCCCGAGGTCCCATCGGTGGAGGTGAAGCAGGTGGCAGTGGAAGGTGGCGAGGTGGAGCTCATCTGCGTCTCACCGAGGAGCAAGCCTGCTGCTAGCCTCCGATGGGTTCGCAACAGCAGGGAGATCCCAGGTACCTGGACACGGATCCCAGATGGGCTGATGGATGCTGAGGTGTGAGTGGGGGACAGATGAGGAGCTAATGGGAGAACGTAGAACCGATGGAGAGGAAGTGGTGAACGACATCATTGGCTGATGATTGGTAGTTTAAGACAGGAAGTAGCAGATAGGTCAGCAGGTGCAGAGCAAATGACACTGATTAATGGACGGCGCGTCTTCCTTTCCTGCTTAATTATGTGCAGGAGAATTAAATCATCCAAACTGCTTTGAACAGATTCAAATCGTCCTTCTTGATCTACCGCGTCAGAGATGTGCGTCGGCTGTAGAGACGCCGAGGTTATGACACACGGGGACGTCCTGGCTGCAGAAGAACCGGGCCACGACCGTCCGTCCCAACCATCACATGTTCTCCATCTTGGTTCTGTGGATCGTTGGCCTTGCTTCTTCCTAACGTCACAATTGTCTGAGTTGATCAGTATAAATCTCTCATCAGGCTCGGGTTCATTTCTGAGTGGCTCCTCTGTTCTGGACCTTCACACTCAGGGGTCTCATGTCTCATCCCCACTCAGAAACCAGCAGGTTCCTCGTTTCAGTTTCTGGAAATTCTTTCTGTTCAGGGCAAACTGAAAAAACACACCTGTTACACACCTGTTACACACCTGTTACACACCTGTTACACACCTGTTACACACACCTGTTACACACCTGTTACACACACCTGTTACACACACCTGTTACACACCTGTTACACACCTGTTACACACCTGTTACACACCTGTTATACACCTGTTACACACCTGTTATACACCTGTTACACACCTGTTATACACCTGTTACACACCTGTTATACACCTGTTACACCTGTTACACACCTGTTATACACCTGTTACACACCTGTTATACACCTGTTACACACCTGTTATACACCTGTTACACACCTGTTACACACCTGTTATACACCTGTTACACACCTGTTACACACCTGTTATACACCTGTTACACACCTGTTACACACCTGTTACACGCACCTGTTGGGAACCTTCCTGTGGCCCTGATATCTGGACTCTGGTGGGAGAACATAAGCTCCGCCCAGATGAGAGCGAGGAAATAAAAGAACTACATAGAATCATCGTGACAGAGGGAAGGGCAGCCGAGGCCTTGTGGTCCCCATCAGCCCTAACCCTAACCCTAACCTAACCTAACCTAACCCTAACCTAACCACCGCTGGCTACCCTAACCCTAACCACCGCTGGCTAACCCTAACCCTAACCCTAACCACCGCTGGCTAACCCTAACCCTAACTCCAACCCTAACCCTAACCTAACCTAACCCTAACCTAACCACCGCTGGCTAACCCTAACCCTAACTCCAACCCTAACCCAAACCCTAACCACCGCTGGCTAACCCTAACCCTAACCCTAACTCCAACCCTAACCCTAACCTAACCACCGCTGGCTAACCCTAACCCTAACTCCAACCCTAACCTAACCTAACCCTAACCTAACCACCGCTGGCTAACCCTAACCCTAACTCCAACCCTAACCCAAACCCTAACCACCGCTGGCTAACCCTAACCCTAACCCTAACTCCAACCCTAACCCAACCCTAACCACCGCTGGCTAACCCTAACCACCGCTGGCTAACCCTAACCCTAACCCTAACCCTAACTCCAACCCTAACCCTAACCTAACCTAACCCTAACCTAACCACCGCTGGCTAACCCTAACCCTAACCCTAACTCCAACCCTAACCCAAACCCTAACCACCGCTGGCTAACCCTAACCACCGCTGGCTAACCCTAACCCTAACCCTAACCACCGGTGGCTAACCCTAACCCTAACCACCGCTGGCTAACCCTAACCCTAACCCTAACCACCGCTGGCTAACCCTAACCCTAACCCTAACCACCGCTGGCTAACCCTAACCCTAACTCCAACCCTAACCCTAACCTAACCTAACCCTAACCTAACCACCGCTGGCTAACCCTAACCCTAACTCCAACCCTAACCCTAACCCTAACCCAAACCCTAACCACCGCTGGCTAACCCTAACCCTAACCCTAACTCCAACCCTAACCCTAACCTAACCACCGCTGGCTAACCCTAACCCTAACTCCAACCCTAACCTAACCTAACCCTAACCTAACCACCGCTGGCTAACCCTAACCCTAACTCCAACCCTAACCCAACCCTAACCACCGCTGGCTAACCCTAACCCTAACCCTAACTCCAACCCTAACCCAAACCCTAACCACCGCTGGCTAACCCTAACCACCGCTGGCTAACCCTAACCCTAACCCTAACCCTAACTCCAACCCTAACCCTAACCTAACCTAACCCTAACCTAACCACCGCTGGCTAACCCTAACCCTAACCCTAACTCCAACCCTAACCCAAACCCTAACCACCGCTGGCTAACCCTAACCACCGCTGGCTAACCCTAACCCTAACCACCGGTGGCTAACCCTAACCCTAACCACCGCTGGCTAACCCTAACCACCGCTGGCTAACCCTAACCCTAACCCTAACCACCGCTGGCTAACCCTAACCCTAACCCTAACCACCGCTGGCTAACCCTAACCCTAACCCTAACCACCGCTGGCTAACCCTAACCACCGCTGGCTAACCCTAACCCTAACCGTTGGTTCTGAGCTCTTTCTATGGGAGGCGAGTCGGCCGGTCTGTAGGTTGAACCACAGACTCGTACCCCCCCTTGATCCCCAGCACCATGCTAGGTATCCAAAAATGGCCCCAACATGTGCTCTCGCTGGTTCTTCATGTCGTTCCCACTGGTGTCTGCAGCCTTCAGCGCTGCATTTGAAGGCCCGTGTCTGAAGGTCTCGACCCTCTTGGACGGCTGCTCCTCTCCTCTCCTCTCCTCTTTTGGAGCTGACTGGAATGAGCTGTGAAGGTCAGAGTCTGATCCCAGCAGATATGGAAATGCTCTCCTTCATGAAGCCACTATTCCCATTGCTCCCTTCTTCCTGTTCACTATCACCCAGGATCTCTTAAGTTCTTGTTGGATGAGCAGCAGTAAAGTTTGTGAATTCTAATCAACGTTGTTGCTTCAACCAGCCCAAATCTGTCCTTCCACTGTCCATCATGTTGTCTTGCTGCCCCCCCCCCCCCCCCCCGGTCTTACCGCTCTCTCCCTCCTCTATGGCGTCCTGCTCTGTTGCTCCGGCAACATGCCCGTCCCCTCCTGTCTCATGGACACACCAAATGCTCCAGACTGACACTTGTGCTCATCATTTCCACGACATGTAGATGCAACGGAATGTTTCTTCTTTCACTCGCTCTCCTGCCATCGTGCCCCCCCCCCTGCCCCCCCCAGCTTCCTCTCTTTCCCACCCCTCCTCTTCCCAAAGCAGCCGCATGGTGTCAGACCTGCTGAGCTCATGACAGCAAAGATTTGGTTGTTGGGGGGAATTTGTGAAAAACCTGAAGGAATCCCGAGGAGATCAAGTCTCCGATTGAACCCAAACATTCCTGATTGCTGTATTTAGTCCAGTGACCTTAACGAGCAGGTGAACACCAGTGGAAGACTCAGTCCCGTTTCCTTGTCTTCTCTCTGTGTCCAGGCGCTGTGTCTCGGCAGGATAATGGGAAGACGTTTAGCGTGTCCAACACCATTCATGTCCCAGTAGAGAGGAAAGACAATGGTGCGGCCCTGAGCTGCGAGGCCACCCACCCAGCCCTGGGGGGGCAGAAAAGGATCCGACACTACCGCCTGGATGTGTACTGTAAGTTTCAGAGGCCTGTTTAGGTGCACGTGTCCATCTGAGACACCGTGAAAGTCCAGGAATTTAAGTCCAGTCTTGATCGGGACTGAAGACTGAAGCTCGTTCGTTAGACCGTTGGTTAGACCGTTCGTTAGAGCGTTGGTTAGAGCGTTGGTTGGTTAGAGCGTTGGTTAGAGCGTGGTTAGACCGTTGGTTAGAGCGTTGGTTAGAGCGTTGGTTAGACCGTTCGTTAGACCGTTGGTTAGACCGTTGGTTAGACCGTTGGTTGTTAGAGCGTTGGTTAGAGCGTGGTTAGACCGTTGGTTAGACCGTTGGTTAGAGCGTTGGTTAGAGCGTTGGTTAGACCGTTCGTTAGACCGTTGGTTAGAGCGTTCGTTAGACCGTTGGTTAGACCGTTGGTTAGACCGTTCGTTAGACCGTTGGTTAGACCGTTGGTTAGAGCGTTGGTTAGAGCGTTGGTTAGAGCGTTGGTTAGACCGTTGGTTAGACCGTTGGTTAGACCGTTGGTTAGAGCGTTGGTTAGAGCGTTGGTTAGAGCGTTGGTTAGACCGTTGGTTAGAGCGTTGGTTAGAGCGTTGGTTAGACCGTTCGTTAGACCGTTGGTTAGACCGTTGGTTAGACGTTGGTTAGAGCGTTGGTTAGAGCGTTGGTTAGACCGTTGGTTAGAGCGTTGGTTAGAGCGTTGGTTAGACCGTTCGTTAGACCGTTGGTTAGACCGTTGGTTAGACCGTTGGTTAGAGCGTTGGTTAGAGCGTTGGTTAGACCGTGGTTAGACCGTTGGTTAGACCGTTCGTTAGACCGTTGGTTAGACCGTTGGTAGACCGTTGGTTAGACCGTGGTTAGACCGTTGGTTAGACCGTTCGTTAGAGCGTTGGTTAGACCGTTGGTTAGACGTTCGTTAGACCGTTCGTTAGAGCGTTGGTTAGACCGTTGGTTAGACCGTTCGTTAGAGCGTTGGTTAGAGCGTTGGTTAGACCGTTGGTTAGACCGTTGGTTAGACCGTTGGTTAGACCGTTCGTTAGACCGTTGGTTAGAGCGTTGGTTAGAGCGTTGGTTAGAGCGTTGGTTAGACCGTTCGTTAGACCGTTGGTTAGACCGTTGGTTAGAGCGTTGGTTAGAGCGTTGGTTAGAGCGTTGGTTAGACCGTTGGTTAGAGCGTTGGTTAGACCGTTGGTTAGAGCGTTGGTTAGACCGTTCGTTAGAGCATTCGTTAGAGCGTTGTTAGAGCGTTGGTTAGACCGTTCGTTAGACCGTTCGTTAGACCGTTGGTTAGAGCGTTGGTTAGACCGTTGGTTAGACCGTTGGTTAGACCGTTGGTTAGAGCGTTGGTTAGACCGTTCGTTAGACCGTTGGTTAGACCGTTGGTTAGACCGTTCGTTAGAGCGTTGGTTAGACCGTTGGTTAGACCGTTGGTTAGAGCGTTCGTTAGAGCGTTGGTTAGAGCGTTCGTTAGACCGTTGGTTAGACCGTTGGTTAGACCGTTGGTTAGACCGTTCGTTAGAGCGTTGGTTAGACCGTTCGTTAGAGCGTTCGTTAGACCGTTGGTTAGACCGTTGGTTAGACCGTTGGTTAGAGCGTTGGTTAGAGCGTTGGTTAGAGCGTTCGTTAGAGCGTTGGTTAGACCGTTCGTTAGACCGTTGGTTAGACCGTTCGTTAGAGCGTTCGTTAGACCGTTGGTTAGAGCGTTGGTTAGAGCGTTGGTTAGAGCGTTGGTTAGAGCGTTCGTTAGACCGTTGGTTAGACCGTTGGTTAGACCGTTCGTTAGAGCGTTCGTTAGACCGTTCGTTAGACGTTCGTTCGTTAGACCGTTGGTTAGACCGTTGGTTAGAGACGTTGGTTAGAGCGTTGGTTAGACCGTTGGTTAGAGCGTTTGTTAGACCGTTGGTTAGACCGTTGGTTAGACCGTTCGTTAGACCGTTGGTTAGAGCGTTGGTTAGAGCGTTGGTTAGAGCGTTGGTTAGACCGTTGGTTAGACCGTTCGTTAGACCGTTAGTTAGACCGTTCGTTAGACTGTTGGTTAGACCGTTCGTTAGACCGTTGCTTAGACCGTTCGTTAGACCGTTAGTTAGACCGTTCGTTAGACCGTGGTTAGACCGTTCGTTAGACCGTTGGTTAGAGCGTTCGTTAGACCGTTCGTTAGACCGTTCGTTAGACCGTTCGTTAGAGCGTTCGTTAGAGCGTTCGTTAGAGCGTTGGTTAGACCGTTGGTTAGACCGTTCGTTAGAGCGTTCGTTAGACCGTTGGTTAGACCGTTCGTTAGACCGTTGGTTAGAGCGTTCGTTAGACCGTTGGTTAGACCGTTCGTTAGACCGTTCGTTAGACCGTTCGTTAGACCGTTGGTTAGACCGTTCGTTAGACCGTTGGTTAGACTGTTCGTTAGAGCGTTCGTTAGACCGTTGGTTAGACCGTTCGTTAGACCGTTGGTTAGAGCGTTCGTTAGACCGTTGGTTAGACCGTTCGTTAGAGCGTTCGTTAGACCGTTGGTTAGAGCGTTCGTTAGAGCGTTCGTTAGAGCGTTCGTTAGAGCGTTGGTTAGACCGTTCGTTAGACCGTTCGTTAGACCGTTCGTTAGAGCGTTCGTTAGAGCGTTCGTTAGAGCGTTCGTTAGAGCGTTGGTTAGACCGTTCGTTAGACCGTTCGTTAGAGCATTCGTTAGAGCGTTGGTTAGAGCGTTCGTTAGACCGTTGGTTAGACCGTTCGTTAGAGCGTTCGTTAGACCGTTGGTTAGACCGTTCGTTAGACCGTTGGTTAGAGCGTTCGTTAGACCGTTGGTTAGACCGTTCGTTAGAGCGTTGGTTAGACCGTTGGTTAGACCGTTCGTTAGAGCGTTCGTTAGACCGTTGGTTAGACCGTTCGTTAGAGCGTTCGTTAGACCGTTCGTTAGACCGTTGGTTAGACCGTTCGTTAGACCGTTCGTTAGACCGTTCGTTAGAGCGTTGGTTAGAGCGTTCGTTAGACCGTTGGTTAGACCGTTCGTTAGACCGTTGGTTAGACCGTTGGTTAGACCGTTCGTTAGAGCGTTCGTTAGAGCGTTCGTTAGACCGTTCGTTAGAGCGTTCGTTAGAGCGTTCGTTAGACCGTTGGTTAGACCGTTCGTTAGAGCGTTCGTTAGACCGTTGGTTAGACCGTTCGTTAGACCGTTGGTTAGAGCGTTCGTTAGACCGTTCGTTAGACCGTTCGTTAGAGCGTTGGTTAGACCGTTGGTTAGACCGTTCGTTAGAGCGTTCGTTAGACCGTTGGTTAGACCGTTCGTTAGAGCGTTCGTTAGACCGTTCGTTAGACTGTTGGTTAGACCGTTCGTTAGACCGTTGGTTAGACCGTTCGTTAGAGCGTTCGTTAGAGCGTTCGTTAGAGCGTTGGTTAGAGCGTTCGTTAGACCGTTGGTTAGACCGTTCGTTAGACCGTTCGTTAGACCGTTGGTTAGACCGTTGGTTAGAGCGTTCGTTAGACCGTTGGTTAGACCGTTCGTTAGAGCGTTGGTTAGAGCGTTGGTTAGACCGTTGGTTAGAGCGTTCGTTAGACCGTTGGTTAGACCGTTGGTTAGACCGTTGGTTAGAGCGTTCGTTAGACCGTTGCTTAGACCGTTCGTTAGAGCGTTCGTTAGACCGTCCTGATGAACTGCATGAGAGTCAGAGTTATTGGCAGAGTCACAATAATGAATTCAAAACATTAGAGCAACAGCTCATATTTCACTTTATGATGTCACATTTGTATTTCAATGAAAAGGAGCAGAAAGATTCCTGACGACTCTCCACAGTAAACGATGTCCTATTTCTCCATATGGCAGCAAAAGTTTCTCCAGGTGGTGGCGCTGTTCTTCACCCTGGCCAGGGTTCGGACCTGTTGCCTTGGAAACAGCTGTGGAGCCTCTGTTTGTTTCCTTTTGCTGTGACACAGTTACAGTTAGTTGTCTTCAGGTGCTGAGGTGTTGATCGTCCCTCTCTCTGTCTGACTCCCTCAGTCGCTCCCATGGTGAGAATCCTCCCTCCCTCCGGCATCTTGCGAGAGGGCGACTCCCTCAGCCTCACCTGCTCCGTGACGGGAAACCCGCTGTGAGTATGTTGGTGTGCCTGCTTCCCTTTATGGAGCTCGTCCCTCCGGATAAACCATGACGCACCAACTTCGCCCTATTCACTGAGAGCATCTCTGAAGGCTCCAGAGGAACTTCCTGCAGCCCAACAAATCCGGAACAAACTACGGGAAATATTTCAGAAGAATTTTATCACAGTCGTTTAGGGAATTCGATGCCCCACCGAACTCTAAAGGCGCTCCTGTAGAGCTGGGAACGTTGCGCTGGGCGTCGGATTGAGCCCCCTCGCAACGCTAACGACTTTGTTCCGTAGTTCTCTGGTTCTCTTTGATCTTTCTTTTTATGCCCTTTAGAACTTAATTCTCTCCTAAATGTGTTCAATCCTGGTGATCTTTTGTTCCAGGAACGTCGGAATTCCTCATTACAGCTTCATTTAAAACAGTAATTAAAGGCTGATTCCTGTGAGACGCCTGTAGCCTCATTAATTACTCATATTAGTAACGGACAAACAATAACGACCCGGCTGCTGTTATTGGGTTGATATTTTTATTATTATTGTGTTGATATTTTTATTATTGGGTTGATATTTTTATTATTATTGTGTTGATATTTTTATTATTGGGTTGATATTTTTATTATTATTGTGTTGATATTTTTATTATTGGGTTGATATTTTTACTCTGGCACCATTTGCAGTAGAAACGGACCCAAACGTGGGTCTAGAACATGTGACCAAAGTGTGCTGCCACCTGTGTTTCCAGTCCCAGGGACATCCAGTGGTCCAGGATCAACGACACCCTCCCTGAGAGGGCAGAGATTTCCGGCCCCACCTTCCAGATTTCCCGTCTCAGCCAAACGCACAACGGAACCTACCTGTGTCAGGCTCAGAACGACTACGGACGAGCTGCCGACCACTACAGCCTGCTGGTGTACGGTGAGTCCACCTGGGGGGTCGCTCAAGCTTCGAAGGATGTTTCGTACGTTTTGATCATGTGACCGAAGCTTTTGCCCCCACCCCCGCTCGGTGGGCAACAGGGTAACGCTGGGCAGTAAACCCAAGCCCTTACTGACCCCCTGACCAGTGGGTAATGCCTCCCCCACTTCTTGAGGAACATCTCCAACATTGAGGACGTGGTTGCTAAGTGACGGACCCTAACCCAAATATTATATTATATCTGGCAGAAAATCACCACTGGAACATCTGTTGCACAGAAAATTTGGGCAAATTAGTCCGCATGCTAATGAGCAGATGGGGTTCTGGGTTTTATTGGGGGGGTTGACAAGATTTTCTAAATCATGTTATGCTGATGATGAATGATGAACCACCTCAAGGATCAGATATCCGATCCGCCCTGAAGACATCACGCACGTCTCGTCAGACGTGCTGCTGTGAGGCCCGATGACCTCGCAGAGACGCGTCCCAGAACGTGTCGGTGAGGGCGTCTCCAGCCCCTCCAGCTGTGGGGGAAGCAGCTGGGGGTCGTCCCTGTTTCCGGGAGCTTCATCCCATTGTCTACAGTCAGTTGAGGATTAGAATCAGTAACATTCAGGTCTGGGGGGCGGCACCTTCCTGAGTGGCTCAATGATGTTTTCCTGCCCTTTTCTGTTTTTACACATTTACCTTCTTTAATCGGGCCGAGTGCACGTTTTGTCGTGCACGACACAGAAAACCTTGTAGAACTCCAGGCTCTCGTTTAACTGCAGACACAAAATGGCTGCTCTTATCATCAATATTAACCAACAGGAACTGGTGTTGTCTCTTATAAGCTGTGACCTCCGAAACTGCTGCTGCATGTTGTAGATAATAGTCTGTGTGTTTGTGTGTTGTCCCATTCCCTGTTTGTCTGTAGATAATGTATCAGTCACTCCCGTGGCCCCCTCCACTCCTCCCTCCCATCCCACCACCCCAACCCTCCTCACCCCCAGCTTTGCTCCGGATCCAGAAGGTAACACACACGGTTTATCACGCTGCTGTCGCCGTCCTCCATCTTTCCCTCGTCCTTTACTGCTCCCCTTTGGTGTCTTGCACGCACACACACACACACACACACACACACCACACACACACACACACACACACACACTCCATTTTGCTTCAGGACTCGTTAAAGCAGCACAATAAAAGCATAATTAGTCACTGATGATCCAGTTAAAGCCGGATTCCTGGATGTGGATCGGATTTCCGTGCAGAATCCCTGTCATGAACTCCACAGGTAGCACGTGTGTGACGGCCGAGGAGCCGTTTACACAGCAAAGTGCTGGTGTGTGACTGTAGCCTGGCAGCACTTTAGACCCCCCCACCACTCTTGGTCTCTGCAGAGTCACGGTTGATATTATGATTGGACCAGTCCTTCATGAGATCATGGAGATCATGGAGATCATGAAGATCATGGAGATCATGGAGATCATGAAGATCATGGAGATCATGAAGATCATGGAGAGCATGAAGATCACCTCAACACCTTTTCTACCTTCCTCTCCTGCGTTAAAGCAGCGTTGAATCGAAGGCAGCAGCAGCGTCTTTGCTGCCTTTGGTGGAAGTTTGGGCCATGTGGGCAAATTCAACAGAAGGTGGTTGGAAAGACCAAAGACGGGAACATTTGCAGACCCTTTAGTCAAACATTGATGGATAGCATGTAGCAACGCTTGCAGATGCTTTCTCGCCACCTTCTCCTCTGCTGCTTTGCTGCTCTCTAAGTGCTCCGACCCCATTACTGATTCATGTTTAACTTCCTTTGTGTCGAGCTCCAAAGTCCACATCAACAATCTGATGTCTTTGCGTCCAGTCTAGACTTTAGCCCCAAAAACCAGAATTGTTCTACATTTTCCCCAGAATAATTGAAGTTTAGCCCAAATTCAAAAATCTTCTGGTGTGTTGAAACCCTTTGAGGCCATAACTGTTTGTACCTGGGAGCATGAAGGCGGTAGTGGAAGTCAGATGGAAGCCTCCTTCTCTCACCTTCTCTCTCCTTCATGCTGACAAACGAACGCTGTCCTTCTCCTTCGGTTTCACCTCAGCAGCATCCTGAGCTGTAACCTTCACCAATATTTCTCCTGCCTGATGATGCGCGCCTCACCTCACGGTTTGTGGTCCATTCCCACAGATCCTGGGGCAGTGGTGGAGACTCACAGCGCAGTACCATATGCTGTGATTGGTGGCGTGCTGGCGTTCCTGGTTTTCACCATCATCTGCGTCCTCATTATCACCATCTGGTGCTCTGTGCGACAGAAAGGTAACGCACACACACACGTGTACCATATGTTTACCGGGCGCATTTTATTCATTCTCCATCTTCTGCTCTGAAAGCTAGCATAGATCCTCTAAACCTTGGTGTCAAATTATCGGTGCCAGATGTGCCGCGGGGGGTTGCTCCCGCCTTGCCGGGGATTTGTGGACCTCATCTGTTAAATGCAGCCGTCTCCATCTTGCTAAGTGCTTCCTTGTTGGCAGACTTTGACCCTTCATCTGTGCAGAAATGATCTGGAACTGTCGTGTCTAGCAACAAGCTAAGCTAACCCCTTGGTCACATGCGCGGTCGGGTTGACACAGAGAGCGGAGCGTTGCACTGAAACTAAGTTCAGACGTGTCCAATAGGCCTTTGGTCGGGCTGCTGAGAAGGTCGGCAGGCGTGATGACGTCACTAACGAGCAGCATTCTTCATTTATCACGCTACCCTTGAGGTGGTAAATGTGTATGGTGTGTTGTCGTTGCTCTGCTGTGCCTAACTGTCCCTTCATTATTTTCTGTCGATCTTTTCTTCCTCCCGTCTAATACACGCTCCTTCACCCAACCCTCTGCTGCCTCCACACAACATCCCATCATTTCATCCGCAGGCTCTTATCGTACCCGAGAGCCTATTCTTGCTTGGTATTGACCTAACAATCACTGAACTAATGAATTAATCAGTCACAGGTATGGAAGTGAATAATCTTAGCGCTGAGTGGTCTGATGAAGCTTGTTGCCATGGTGATCATGACGCTTCACCACCTAACCTCCCCCTCCGATCTCCCCGTTGCCCTCTCTCTCTGGTCTTCCTATAGGTTCTTATCTTACCCACGAGGCGAGCGGGCTGGACGAACACGGCGAGGTGCAGGAGGCCTTCCTTAATGGCAGCGAGAGCGGCCAGGGCAAGAAGGAGTACCTGCTGTAGCCGTTCACTTCTGACCTCATCCTTTTGTCCCTCGCACGCTTGTATAGAGTACACACACACACACATGAACACACACATGATTCTATACACAGCTTCATAAAAGGCAGCCTTCTGGACACAGATACAACACACAGCTGATCATCCCGCTCACTTCAGTCCATCCCGTATCCTCCGTACTCGTACCTAACCTAACAGGCAGGTGCCTGGGAACATGCCAACATTCCTGCCAGCCATTCATGACTGAGCCATAGAAGAAGTCAGAGAGGCTGGAGGAAAAGGGAGAGAACGAAGCCAGTTGAGGTGTATGCAGATCAAAAAGATGCCATAATTACTTTGATGGAGAGAAGCGGGAGAGCAGAAAGGAAAGAGGCGCTCTGCCGACACAGCCAGTAAAGTGGGAGAGGAATTGAAGGGAGATGATTGCCATCGTTCCATGCTTGGAGAAAAACAGCCATTACAGTGAGGCCAATTTTGAGCTGGTGGAGATGACAGAAGCAGCATGCACAGCAGGAGGAGCATTAGGAGGAACCAGGAAGGGATCAGGTCTGCTGGAACTGATCATGGCATCATGGAGGAGGTGCCACCGTTCGGCCCAGGTAACCTGGTGCAGGTAACAGGTAAACAACGTCCCAAAATTCACGATTTTAGGATAAGACTCAGCTTAAGAAAGGAGGCAAAGCTCAATATGTATTTAATGGGAAAAGAATAAAAGCCATTTAAAGAATCCTTTTATGTTGCATGAAACCATCAAAATGAACCGTTTTATTAAAGGTTTATTCAATGGCTGAATCTGGACTCGCCTAAGTGCTAAAAACCTGGGATGGAATTCCTCTTCCCAATCCATGCTCCAAGGAATTTTCCCTCCCGTTCCACCTTTTACCATCATCTCTTAATATCTCTTGAATATGACTTGAAGCCTTTAAAGAAAAGAGTCGTTATTTTTGGAATGTCATTAAGAGGATAAAAAGGTTTAAAACTCTTCTGAAGAGCAAATGGATGGACCCCCCCCCATACACCCACACATGCACGTCCGTGCACACATATTTACACATGAACAGATACATATCTCTGAATTCTTTATTTGTATAAAAAAACAAGAACAAGATAAATGAAAAGAAAATAAGATTTTAAAAAGCTGTTTACTATTGATGAGCATTATGAAGCAACGATACTAACGACATATTAGCCCATAGAGGTGCAAAGTCGAACAAACTTGTGTCTCCAGATCTTTAAAGAAAAAAGAAAAGAACAAAAAAAGTCTTTATGAGAAACCAGAGGTCTTATCTTTTTTTTATTGTTATAATTATTTGAACAATTAAGATTGTCATTAATGTTATTACCGCCGTTGTTATAATTATAATTGTAAATGTTAAAGAAATGTCCACTTCCACGCTTTGTTTTTCTGTGTAGACTCGTCATTCCCCTCTTTCCTGGTCTCTCCGTCCTGTGCAGGTTCTTTTCTCCTGTCTTTTCCTCTGTTCTATAGTTCCTGTGTCATTGTTGATCTTTAGCTAACCGTTTCTTTATAGGGGAAAGATAAAAAGCACGAAAAATAAACCTAAAAAAGGAAACAACGGGCTTCTGATTAGACTCATTTTTACTGTTCACGGTGTCATTTTGCTGTGTAAAGAATATTAGTAAGAAAACTGAGCTTTCATAGAACAACATCCCCACAAACATCTGCCAATCAGTTGGAAGATAAGAGAGAAGAAAGGATGGCAGGAGGGTCGAGATGGAGGCTGGAAAAGCTCTCTGCCATTAGCTTCAGTCAATAGTCGGCTTCAGCAGCGGAGCGCTCCACATGTTGAGGTCGCTGGGCGGTCGATCAGTGTGTTTTTCTTCTGTCCACGGCGAAGCGATACGGCCGCCCGTCATAAAGATTGATTGTCAAATCAAAGTTATGGACTCACCAACAGCTGCTGGTTCTAAGTGATGAACATCGACGTCTGTAACATCATTGCCCATGTTCATCGCTCCAAACGCTCCTTTTATGACATTTAGATAAAGAAAAGGCAGAAAGAGTCCTGCCTACCCATAAGAATGGGTAACCCTAACCCTACCCATAAGAATGGGTAACCCTAACCCTACCCATAAGAATGGGTAACTCTAACCCTACCCATAAGAATGGGTAACCCTAACCCTACCCATAAGAAATGGCTAACCCTACCCATAAGAATGGGTAACCCTAACCCTACCCATAAGAATGGGTAACTCTAACCCTACCCATAAGAATGGGTAACTCTAACCCTACCCATAAGAATGGGTAACCCTAACCCTACCCATAAGAAATGGCTAACCCTACCCATAAGAATGGGTAACCCTAACCCTACCCATAAGAATGGGTAACTCTAACCCTACCCATAAGAATGGGTAACTCTAACCCTACCCATAAGAATGGGTAACCCTAACCCTACCCATAAGAAATGGCTAACCCTACCCATAAGAATGGGTAACCCTAACCCTACCCATAAGAATGGGTAACCCTAACCCTACCCATAAGAAATGGCTAACCCTAGCCCTAACTAGTGCCCAACAGTGTCTGTGGGTGTTTTAAGAGAAGCTCTTTCAGCATGTGGTGAATATACTAGCTGGTAATTTAAACACTAACAATGTCAGTAACAACCAAGAATTGAGATGAATAATGTGCTGGAACACTTTCACATGGAAGAACTTCACATTACTTACGTCCATATTTCACTGCTAAGATAACCAAACACCACCCAACCCAAACGCCATGGTCACGGAGGCTTCAAAGAAGTTCTACCCATCTGTACAAAAAGTGTAATGACCGAAGAATGAGGAAGGCAGTTTGTACTGTATTCACCGGCAATGTGACCCCGTAAGCCTTAGGGGGTCACATTGCCGGTGACCCTGGTGCCGGTGAGTCAACGTAGCCTAGCGCCTAAGGCGAAGATGCTAGGCTACGTTGACTCAGGGGGAACATAGCATGAGGCTTTGAGCGAGAGGCTTGTTGAAGCTGAGAAGGTTCCACCACAGCACCTGAGCAGGCAGAGAAGATTGGGAATCTTTTTTCTTACCTTTCTGTGTCAGTAAAGTGCTACAACATTTCTTTAAAGGTGGAAATGCTGGGAATAGTGTGGGTGTAGATTCCAAGCATAGAAGCAAAGGAATGTTGTTATCACCGCAGCGTGAGAAGGTGAGAAAAGGTGTAAATGTTTAAAAGCTCGTTAAACAGACGTGAAGTCTAGAGTTGTGATAGTTGCTTAAGTGAGCAAGAAACATTTTTTGCATCATTTTATTTATTTCTGAACAATTGTAATCCAAAACCCAAAATGGTCCTCTAACCAGGTTAACGATCATTTCCATTCAGCCCTGGAGCCCCCCTGGACCAGAGCATCATGAGTGAATATTAAACACCAGCTCAGGCCTTTATTGCTGCCACTGGCATCAAGAGAATAACATGTGATCGGTGTTGCCTTCATCATTTACAAATGTCATTTTCTAACTGACATTTAGCACGAGATGAACTCATTAACAGACGTTTATTAGGAGAGTTTCAAACGCCAACGATTCTTCTGCAGACGGGAACAGAAGAAGCTTGAAGATGCTGACAGCAGCTCAGACGTCTGGGCAGACTTTAGCCCTGAGCGACTGTTTGGCTGAAGACCAGGGAGCCACTTGCACCGCTTCACATAGAGCTTTCTGAACTGCTTTTCCCTTGGCTGGAGCAAAAGGAGGTAGAACCGAGCAGGAAAATATTGGCCCTTCTCCCCCCAGTTGTTTCCTGGGAGGAGTAAAGAGAATCTGGGGGACCAGACCATACAGCTGGAAGAGGATCACAGCAATCGTGTGAATCCAGGCAGGGAGGTCGGTACTGGGAGCGAAGAGCAAAAGAGCATGGATAACGTGGATCGGTAGACACAGCAGAACTAAAAGGGAGAGCGACAGCGCCAGGGATTGGACCCGGCTGCACTCGTGTTTGGGCGGCTTTGCCTGACTGACAGAAGGATTTCTGGGCTTGTTGCTGCACAGCAGGTCAAGGTAAACTGTCAGCAGGCAAAGCAAGGGGAGTACAAACGCTGTTATCCCGTGGACATAGACGAGGAACTGTGGACTGAGAAGAGTGTCGGGGGCACACACCCCCCAGTGGCTGCTGTGGATC
>NW_026621877.1:100000-112500 GCF_003711565.1 Takifugu flavidus | reverse complement strand
GCATGAATATGGATGTCATGCAGCCATTTCTGGCTGGTAAAGGAATTTGGAGGGGGGGGGGGCATTCTTTAGCTAGGTCCCACTGAACAGATGTATGCGTATGGTGAAGAACAGCAAGGACCAGCTGAGTGCAGTCACTAACCAACGGGGAGTTGTCTGGAGGACGATTTGGAGTTTGAGTGTGAAGAAAACCTGAGAGAACTTCTCTTTGTTGTTTGTGATTAAGTTGCCTGGGACCAGCAGGAAATCCCCCCAAACCTCCCATGGCCTGTAAGGGTTGAGCCGAACAAAGATGCTAGGTGTCGGATATTGGGTGCCAGTGGTTTGGAGAGCCAACTATTGGCGTCGGTCGTAGGATCGGTAGATTCTGTGTGTGCTTCATCAGTGGGTGACCGATGGTTCTTCGTATTGCGTATCGATATTGAGTATCTACTGCATTTCTTTTCTTGTCTACCAGTCCGTGATTACTTTAAAGATACATCCACGGTAGGGTTATGGCATGTCCCTGAACAACACCCACAGTGCAGCTGCTTCTGTAGGGCTAACCTCTGTATATACCTCTCCTCTTTGCTCAGTTAAACTTCTTGAGCTGTGGAGTCTTGGTGTGGTCTCCGTGTTGGTATGCTGGACCAAGATGGTGTGTTGTCCCCTTCTGAATGGCTGCTACACATGCTAGCGCCTGAGGTATTGATGTTTGCAGGCTGCAGCAAATTATGCTGCAAATTTAGTCCAGTTTGCTCTGCCACTTTTCATGTATTGATCACCAACAGCTGGCTTTGTTTCTTTAATAGTTTCCAGGTGTTAGACATCATTTTTATTATAGTGGTTCAGTTGTGTTCATCCCACCCCAGGAAGGTTATTGTGGCAATTATAGAGAGGCCCTGCAAAGTTGTATGATTTATTTCTTTTTAGTTTGAGTTTACAGTTGATTGCACATCGAGATACAAATATATATATTTACAATATATATTGTAAATTCTCACTTCATCAAAACTATGAATAAACGCATGTGGATTCATGTACTTAACAAAAAAAGTATAAAATAACTCTAAATATGTCTTATATTTTAGATTCCTCAAAGTAGCCACCCCTTGCCTTTTTTGTTTGTTTGTTTGTTTGTTTGTTTGTTTTTTGCAGCACTGCAAACCCTTGGTGTTCTCTCAGTGACCTTCACCAGGTGAAGTCAGGTAACCACCCGAGGGTTAGGTTACTGTCAGGGCGACTTCAGTGAGAATCTACAATGCACAAAAGTAAAGAACACGCATTGAATGAGAAGGTGCGTCCAAATGTTTGGTCTGTACTCTGTGTGTGTGCGCGCGTGCGCGCGCGTAACCTCATCGTTTATGAACTGAAGGCAAAAGTATTTAAGAACTAAAAGAACATTTTATCATATTTACATGAGAAATGAAAATTGCGCTCGAGTTTCACTCTACGATAGGAACTTATATAAATATTTTAAAGAGCTATATTTACACATATAGGCATTCTACATATAACATATTACGGAACTATAATAAATAGGACATAAACCGACCTATTATCGGTAAGCGGGAAACCCTCCTTGGTCTCGCGTAACAAAACGAGATCTGCCCTTTTTAACACGGGTAGGAAACCCCGTTCCACCCTCTTCCCCTGCTGTCCGTAAGCAAGGTAAGCCAGTCTTTCTGTTCCTGCATGCATGTTAAATTATTCTTGAGAATTTGTTGTCTTCCGCCGCAGCTTGGGATATATGTACTAATGATGAGCGTATCAGACTCTCCTAGCTACGCGTATAGCATTCTTGTCGTTTGTTTAATGTAAATATCCCGCTCAAACGGTTAGTCTTGCTACCCGTCTGTCCGTAATGGCTGCCCCCATGCTGCGGTGTGGAGGCCTGTTAGCTTGTGGCTAACTTAAATGTGTACATCTGATTGTTCCCTTGTTAAATCGATATTTTGGTAATTGATACTATTTTGCATTTGGGATTACCAGTTTATTGTGGGAGGTTTCTTACTATGGAACAACGCGTTTACTGTACTAACGGAGCACTCGGAAGCGCTTTAGCCGCGCCGCTCATTCATGTCTGCTTTTACTCGTCTTTTTCCTTTTTTTGCTACAAGAACGTTTAATCGTTTAAAAAGTCGCAGCATCTGGCGACCAGTTTTACCCGTGTTAACACAGCGGAACCTCTCCTGTGCGGTTCAGATGCCGGGTGTTACAGTAAAGGACGTCAACCAGCAGGAGTTTGTCCGGGCCCTGGCCGCCTTCCTCAAGAAGTAAGCGAGGCTCCTCTGGTGGGATGCGGATAAAATGGGTTGATCCGCCTTCACCTCGGCCTGGTGCTTCTGTCTGCAGGTCAGGAAAGCTCAAGGTCCCTGACTGGGTGGACATTGTCAAGCTGGGTAAGCACAAGGAGCTGGCCCCCAGTGATGAGAACTGGTTCTACATCAGAGCGGGTAAGAGGCTCCGTCGGAACCAACCAGGAAGAACTGGGGTGTGTTCTGATCCCTGTCTACATGAGGAAGGGGCTGTTTTCATTAGGCTGCTTAAAAGAATCAAATTTAGGCTTCTTTGTCATTGAATGGTCCATGATGATGATCATGATGGACCTGGACCATGGTGATCCTCATGATCATGGACCTGGACCATGGTGATCCTCATGATCATCATCATGGACCTGGACCATGGTGATTCTCATGATCATCATCATGGACCTGGACCATGGTGATCCTCATGATCATGGACCTGGACCATGGTGATCCTCATGATCATGGACCTGGACCATGGTGATCCTCATGATCATGGACCTGGACCATGGTGATCCTCATGATGATCATCATGGGCCTGGACCATGGTGATCCTCATGATCATGGGCCTGGACCATGGTGATCCTCATGATCATGGACCTGGACCATGGTGATCCTCATGATGATCATCATGGGCCTGGACCATGGTGATCCTCATGATCATCATCATCATCATGATGGACCTGGACCATGGTGATCCTCATGATCATCATCATCATCATGGACCTGGACCATGGTGATCCTCATCATCATGGGCCTGGACCATGGTGATCCTCATGATCATGGGCCTGGACCATGGTGATCCTCATGATCATGGACCTGGACCATGGTGATCCTCATGATCATGGACCTGGACCATGGTGATCCTCATGATGATCATCATGGGCCTGGACCATGGTGATCCTCATGATGGTCATCATGGGCCTGGACCATGGTGGTCACCAGGATCTTTCCTCTCACATCCTGATGGTATCCTGCTGCTCTTGGAACACACACAGATCAGTGAACCCTCAAAGACTCCAAGCAGAACATAGAGGTGGATGAGCTGTACTGCTCGGCGCCACCGCAGCGTCTTGCACAGGCAGAAATAACGATGCCGGGCTGGTGGACTCGTCAGGGTCGTGTGCAGCTGATCTTTCTGTTTCACCTCATCTGTTCCTGCAGCGTCCACCGTCCGCCACCTGTACCTGCGTGGAGGTGCTGGTGTTGGCTCGATGACAAAGATCTATGGTGGTCGCAAAAGGAACGGCGTCTGTCCTGCTCACTATAGCGTTGGATCCAAGAATGTGGCTCGCAAGGTTCTTCAGGCCCTCGAGCTTCTCAAGATGATCGAGAAGGATCCTAATGGGTATGCAGCTTAAATCCTTAAATCCTTCCTTTTTGCTCTTCAGACATTAACTAAACAGTGAATTTCTGTTTTTGGGGATTAAATTCCCACGTCTCAAAATAATGATGATTGCCGTAAATGTGCATTAATACTCGTAATGACTGGACCAATGATGGTCCAGAGCTGAGGTGACCAACCCTGGTGTGATAGAGGAGGAGGCTGGATGTGGTTCTGTGGCTAACACAGGCTAACACAGGCTAACACGGGCAGCAGGCGCGTGCTGAGATTTGACCTAACGACCGCACATCTTGTGTCCTCCATGCAGCGGCCGCAGACTGACCTCCCAGGGCACCAGGGATCTGGATCGAATTGCAGGCCAGGTGAGAACCGGCGGTCTTTCACCACTGTTGGTAAATTGACCCGAGCTTTGGCCGTTGCCATGGTAATAGTGCCGCCACCTCTGAAATGCATCTGTGAAGATGGCCAAGACTTTGATTTAAGGAGAGCTGTTTTCCCAGGAGCCCTTTGGGTCTACGGAACCCTCTGAGCGTCTCTTCAGATACACCTGAAACACGCTTGGCGCCGCACGCGTTAAATAGAGCTCGTGGAGTTGTTTGCTAATCAAGGCGTGCGTTGACTCGCGGGACGCTGCTCTCAGCGCCGTAAAGGTGACGCTCCCTCGTCCAGGCGACGGTCGCTCACATTTAGGGTGACGACGCCCGGCTGCAGCGTCTGAGGCATGTTGGGCTGCATTAGCTCCGGCGGCTAACGCAGCCGGAGCTAACGCAGCCGGAGCTAACGCAGCCGGAGCTAACGCAGCCGGAGCTAACGCAGCCGGAACGTGGGTTCACTGCCTCATCAGCGGTTGTAGCCACCGTACGCGTCGTGGTGGAGAACATCTTCAGGTGACTGAAGCACCGTGGACACTCCTGTGGAAGACAGTTGGGCTCTTCCTGCCTTGGACTAAAGTCCGTTTATTGTTGGAATAAGGGCGAGATGGAGTAATGCTAAGCTAAGGGTGGCTCACTTGGAAAGACGGTCATGCTGCTGGTTGTCTGTGCATGCTAATGGCAGTATGCTAATGAGCTGCTATCAGTCCAGCCACAGCTAGGTCCTCTGAGGTGTCTCCATGTTGGCGGCTTCAGAGCAGCACTTCCTGTCCAGATGTCGTGACATCGACAGTTTTCATTTGGATGTGTAACCTGATGGAACTGTAAATGTTAGCAGCTGTTTAGCTTCCTCGTTTCAGTGTGCTCCTCTAATATCAATGTTCTAATATCTCTGCTTTTTTCTCCACAGGTAGCAGCTGCTAACAAAAAATCAGTTTAATAAATTGTTTTTGGGACAAAGTCGGCTGTGGTGTGGTTTCTTCCCAACGTTCCATGAAGTGTTTCAGTTTGACACATGATGCTTGTGATGGTGGCTAACGGAGCTGCTTCCTGCCTCCTGGAGCTGCTTCCTGCCTCCTGGAGCTGCTTCCTGCCTCCTGGAGTGGCTTCCTGCCTCCTGGAGATGCATCTCCTGGAGGTGCTTCCTGCCTCCTGGAGATGCATCTCCTGGAGGTGCTTCCTGCCTCCTGGAGGTGCTTCCTGCCTCCTGGAGATGCATCTCCTGGAGGTGCTTCCTGCCTCCTGGAGCGGCTTCCTGCCTCCTGGAGATGCATCTCCTGGAGGTGCTTCCTGCCTCCTGGAGATGCATCTCCTGGAGATGCATCTCCTGGAGATGCATCTCCTGGAGATGCTTCCTGCCTCCTGGAGGGGCTTCCTGCCTCCTGCAACTGACAAATTTCATGTTTACATGTTGTGAATTCCTAAATGAAACGGTTGTTGTGTCTGGAGCTCTTCAGCTCCAACCATCACTTCTCTGGTCTCCAGCCACCATCAAACACAGGTTGGTCCAGTAGCACAAAGCGCATCAAGCCCAGAACTGCCTGTTCTGTTGCTTAGCAACGATGTAATGACGTTGCCATCGCACTCGGGTCAACAGCGTCATCTACAGACGGGAATAATAAACGACAGCAGTTGACGTTCACCTCCGGTCACGTCGCTGTTGCCTCTGTAGCCTTGATGAAAACGCCTGCAGTGCTTCAGGCCTCCTGCAGAGGGAGCCAGAGGATCTGGGTCCGCTTCAGTTCCTCCTGGCGTGAACGTCCAAACCTAGAGTTTTAACTTTGCTCAGGTTCAATAACCATTATTGCCTCTGGATCCACGTGTTGAACAGGGTTTAAAGGTAGCGTTGGACACCTGAGCGTTACCTTCAGAGTGAGGCGTCGGACACCTGAGCGTCACCTTCAGAGTGAGGCGTCGGACACCCGAGCGCACCTTCAGAGTGAGGGGTCGGACACCCGAGCGCCACCTTCAGAGTGAGGCGTCGGACACCCGAGCGCCACCTTCAGAGTGAGGCGTCGGACACCCGAGCGCCACCTTCAGAGTGAGGGGTCGGACACCCGAGCGCCACCTTCAGAGTGAGGCGTCGGACACCCGAGCGCCACCTTCAGAGTGAGGCGTCGGACACCCGAGCGCGTCACCTTCAGAGTGAGGGGTCGGACACCCGAGCGCGTCACCTTCAGAGTGAGGGGTCGGACACCCGAGCTCCACCTTCAGAGTGAGGGGTCGGACACCCGAGCGCCACCTTCAGAGTGAGGGGTCGGACACCGAGCGTCACCTTCAGAGTGAGGGGTCGGACACCCGAGCGCCACCTTCAGAGTGAGGCGTCGGACACCCGAGCGCCACCTTCAGAGTGAGGGGTCGGACACCTGAGCGTCACCTTGTTGGACAACATGTTTGGATCCTGCTGGTCTTCTTGGTCCATGTTGGTCCCCCCAGATCAGCAGCCTCCATCTTGGATTCACCTGAACAGCTGTTGCTCCACACCTGAACACCCCCCCCCCTTCTGCCCCCCCCCCCCCCCCCTTCTTCTAGCCTGTCATTTAGCACACAAACGAGGACGAGCTCGTCCCTGAGCGGGACAGGTATGTGAGGAATGTTGGAGGCGTCTCCACACGTGGGCGTCGCCTCCTCATGTTTATTCGTGGCTCTTTTGGAGGCAATTTTGTGTCATTTTCTGCCCAATTTGTCAGCGTTTGAAGCGCGATTATCAGCACACAGAAGTGTCACACTTTTACAAATGTGTGTGTGTGTGTGGGGGGGGGAGCACCGGCTCCCCTCCCCCGTTCTTTGTTGCCTCTCGCCTCCTCGGGGCTGAAAACAAGATTCCTCAGAAATGTCTCCTTCCTTCAGACCCCTCCCAGCAGGAGGCCCCACACACAGACGCTCGGCTTCCTGTCCGCAGGTGTGTTTTCCCCAGCAGGTAACAGCACGGCAACGGCGTCATTAGGAGGCCTTTCCCTCACATTTATGCTTATAAAGCCTTTATAAACGTAGCTTCTTTTAGCTTTAGCCTGAGCAGCACGTGGTCCGTCTGCTCCACAGCTACTCGCTCTCCGTGGAGGAGCCGTGTGAGGATGGCGACGGCACCTCGAGCACCTGACCGGCGCCCAGCTGCTCGGAGGCTTGGGTTGGTTTTTATTGGAGCTGGAAATTCAAAGCTACATTTGGGGATTATTGTTGCACACGTTACATTTTCTGAGCATTCGTTCGACCTTGACTGGAGTCACAAAAAAATCAAAACTTTGGAGAAAGAGAAACCGACTTCACTTTGAGAACATTTAATCGCTCTGGTGTTTCCAGAGCTGCTTCCAACAGGTTGGAATGTTCACACACCTGAGACACATTTTAGTCAGACGTGTTAGAATACTGACCCAGCGAAACAATGTTAGCATGCTAGCATGAGTTAGCATCTTGGTGCTATGCTAACATTAGCCCCCCGAGGATAGGATAGTTTTGCCTCTCCTGAGTCTCGACTCCACTCCTGCTTTCTTCTTTAACGTAAAGCGTTTATGCTATTGATGTGTTTTTGGCAACATTTGCCGGCCACCTCCTCCCTGGACCGCCTCCCTGGACCTCCACTCTTGACCTCCTCCCTGGACCGCCTCCCTGGACCTCCACTCTTGACCTCCACCGTGGACCTCCTCCCTGGACCGCCTCCCTGGACCTCCACTCTCGGTCCACCCACTCGGTCCACTCCCTCTTTTCACCCCCTTGGTCTAGTCCCTCGGTCCAGTCCCTCGGTCCACCCCCTCGGTCCACCCCTTCGGTCTAGTCCCTCGGTCCACCCCTTCGGTCCACCCCCTCGGTCTAGTCCCTCGGTCCACTCCCTCCTTTCACCCCCTCGGTCCAGTCCCTTGGTCCACTCCCTCCTTTCACCCCCTCGGTCCACCCCCTCGGTCCACTCCCTTGGTCCAGTGCCTCGGTCCAGTCCCTCGGTCCACCCCCTCGGTCCACTCCCTCCTTTCACCCCCCTCGGTCCACTCCCTCGGTCCACCCCCTCGGTCCACTCCCTCCTTTCACCCCCTCAGTCCACTCCCTCCTTTCACCCCCTCGGTCCAGTGCCTCGGTCCAGTCCCTCGGTCCACCCCCTCGGTCCACTCCCTCCTTTCACCCCCTCGGTCCACTCCCTCGGTCCACTCCCTCGGTCCAGTCCCTCGGTCCACTCCCTCCTTTCACCCCCTCGGTCCACTCCCTTGGTCCAGTCCCTCGGTCCAGTCCCTTGGTCCACTCCCTCCTTTCACCCCCTCGGTCCAGTCCCTCGGTCCACCCCCTCGATCCACCCCCTTGGTCCACTCCCTCCTTTCACCCCCTCGGTCAGAGCAGCATGATAAACTGGTCAGACCTTCTCCCCCAGCTGGTCGGCCCACCCAGGAGATGGGAGGCTTCTCCATCACTTGTCCCAGGTCAGCTCATTTCTATCATCTGTCACTTCCTCTTCTCCAACCTCTGGGACACCTCTGGGAGACCTCTGGGACACCTCTGGGACACCTCTGGGACACCTCTGGGAGACCTCTGGGACACCTCTGGGACACCCCTGGGACACCCCTGGGACACCCCTGGGACACCCCTGGGACACCTCTGGGACACCTCTGGGACACCTCTGGGAGACCTCTGGGACACCTCTGGGAGACCTCTGGGACACCTCTGGGACACCCCTGGGACACCTCTGGGACACCTCTGGGACACCCCTGGGACACCTCTGGGACACCCCTGGGACACCTCTGGGACACCCCTGGGACACCCCTGGGACACCTCTGGGACACCTCTGGGACACCTCTGGGACACCTCTGGGAGACCTCTGGGACACCTCTGGGAGACCTCTGTTCTCTTCCTGATGCTGCTTTTTCCCGTCTTCACCACGGAGCTTCAGGACCTGACGCCTCAGCTTTTGCTGGTACAGTGGTTGTAATGTCATAATCCCCCCTGCTGTGTGTGTGTGTGTGTGTGTGTGTGTGTGGGGGGGGGGGTCGTCTGTCTCTCGTCTGTCTCTCGTCTGTCTCTCGTCTGTGTGTCTGTGTTACATGATCTTTGGGGACTGCTTTACATTTGGTGCCTGTCATGGGGCCTCATCAGAACAGATGTGATGGTTTAAGCATCAATAGAGACACACACACACACACACACACACACACACACACACACAATGGTTCAGGTTTAGCCAACTGCACATGGAAGCTGTAGCTAGTGGTCGGCCCAAGGGGACGCGTGTAATTCCTGGTGACCATCTTTCTGGGTGAAGTTAGCATTTTCTGCAGGTACTTCAGAGCACAAACGTGCACGTGAGGTGGAGTCAAATCTGTGAACGGCCCTCAGGTGAGTGGGTGGTGGGTGGAGCCTCCTGTGACCAGGTAAGAAATGAAAGATGGGAAAATGATAAACGCAACATTTTTACTGCTCCGTAAAATTTGAGTGGATAAGCTGCTCTGACCAGGTCCTTGTTGGAACGTTGCTCAGGTTTAGCAACACGTGCACAAACATCTGAAACTGCTGCTCCAAGCTCGTCCTGGGAGGGGCCTCCGTCCTCTGCAGTCCTGTTTTAGGCTGGTAGCGTTAGCATTGTAGCATTTGCATTGTAGCATTGTAGCGTTTGCAGTTACACAAGCGTGCCCGTGCTTCAGGTCATGACAGGAACATATCATTTAAATGTCTTCTCATATAAAACTACAGTATCTGCCCTTCTTGTGTTGCTATGGTAACCCCCAGGGGCAGACAGGAAATGCAGCGCTGTGCAGTTCACGCGGTGGTGAGGAATGATTAATATTCCTTAAAATCCACTCAGGTTCCAGGCCTGAGGGTTTCCGAGCAGTGCTGACGTGCACGTGTGCATGTGATGGTTGGGAATTATCTGCAATAAACACAGAACACTTTCCCCTTCTGTCCCACTCTTTTACCCCCTTTGTCCCACTCTTTTACCCCCTTCTGTCCCACTCTTTTACCCCCCTTTGTCCCACTCTTTTACCCCCTTTGTCCCACTCTTTTACCCCCTTCTGTCCCACTCTTTTACTTTTACCCCCTCCCCCCCACCCACTCTTTTACCCCCTTTGTCCCACTCTTTTACCCCCTTTGTCCCACTCTTTTACCCCCTTTTGTCCCACTCTTTTACCCCCTTTTGTCCCACTCTTTTACCCCCTTTGTCCCACTCTTTTACCCCCTTTGTCCCACTCTTTTACCCCCTTTTGTCCACCTCTTTTACCCCCTTTTGTCCCACTCTTTTACCCCCTTTGTCCCACTCTTTTACCCCCTTTTGTCCCACTCTTTTACCCCCTTTGTCCCACTCTTTTAGCCCCTTTTGTCCCACTCTTTTACCCCCTTTGTCCCACTCTTTTACCCCCTTTGTCCCACTCTTTTACCCCCTTGTCCCACTCTTTTACCCCCTTTTGTCCCACTCTTTTACCCCCATTTGTCCCACTCTTTTACCCTCTTTGTCCCACTCTTTTACCTCCTTTTGTCCCACTCTTTTACCGCCTTTTGTCCCACTCTTTTACCCCCTTTGTCCCACTCTTTTACCCCCTTTTGTCCCACTCTTTTACCCCCTTTTGTCCCACTCTTTTACCCCCTTTTGTCCCACTCTTTTACCCCCTTTGTCCCACTCTTTTACCCCCTTTTGTTCCACTCTTTTACCCCCTTTGTCCCACTCTTTTACCCCCTTTTGTCCACCTCTCGAGAGCAGGACCAACCGAACTGCTCGACTGCCCCCCAGGTGGCGCCGTGACGCCAACATTGGTCACTGCTGTCTCAGCCCCCGCCGACCCCAGGATGAGGGTCCAGGATGAGGGTCCAGGATGAGGACCCCCCCTCCCTTCCCACCCTGGTCACGGACTGTTTTCCCCCCTCCCCTCAGGCAGGAGACTACGGTCCATTCGGACCAGAACCTCCCGCTACATGAACAGCTTCTTCCCCTCTGCCATCAGGCTGCTGAACACCAAGTGACTCATCACTAAGCACCATGAACAGCAGCCAGCCGGACCCATGAACATCACATCACTCCTGCATTGACCTGCACTATTTCTTACTATTTATGTATATACTGTATATATGTCTTATTTTATTTTATTTATCTTATTCTAGTGTGGTCTTCTTTATGTTGAATGTCGCAGCGTCACACCAAGACAAATTCCTAGTTTGTGTAATACTGTGTATTACATGAACAATGGCAATAAAGCTGATTCAATTCAATTCAATTCAATTCAATTCAATTCAATTCAGGGTCCAGGATCATTAGATCATCTCAGTGACTCTTGTCCTGAGTCCACTGTCGTGGAAGCACATCGTCACTCAGTGTCACATTTCCCACAAAGAATCTGTGCGTAATCCAGCATCTGACCAGTGCAGCATCCTGCACGTTGTCGGGAAGACGGCTGTGACATCATCGTGCAGGCAGCTGTGACGTCATCGTGCAGGCAGCTGTGACATCATTGTGCAGGCAGGTGTGACATCATCGTGCAGGCAGCTGTGACATCATCGTGCAGGCAGCTGTGACATCATCGTGCAGGCAGCTGTGACATCATTGTGCAGGCAGCTGTGACGTCATCGTGCAGGCAGCTGTGACGTCATCGTGCAGGCAGCTGTGACGTCATCGTGCAGGCAGCTGTGACGTCATTGTGCAGGCAGGTGTGACATCATCGTGCAGGCAGCTGTGACGTCATCGTGCAGGCAGCTGTGACGTCATCGTGCAGGCAGGTGTGACGTCATCGTGCAGGCAGCTGTGACGTCATCGTGAAGGCAGCTGTGACGTCATCGTGCAGGCAGCTGTGACATCATTGTGCAGGCAGCTGTGACGTCATCGTGCAGGCAGCTGTGACATCATCGTGCAGGCAGCTGTGACATCGTGCAGGCAGCTGTGACATCATCGTGCAGGCAGCTGTGACGTCATCGTGCAGGCAGCTGTGACGTCATCGTGCAGGCAGCTGTGACGTCATCGTGCAGGCAGCTGTGACATCATCGTGCAGGCGTTCTCCAGAACAGAGGAAAAGTCCCGAGGCTGCAGCTGATCCAGCCTCAGACTGTTGGATCGGACTTAATCTGCTCACGATTCTTTCGTTACACGTCTACGTTGTCTTTGAGTGCGTCCGTGTCTCTGCTCCTCTTCCTCGTGGGGCTTTACGCGGACGCCTCAAAGGTCCTATAAGGTGGCGAGTTGGAGCTCCCACGTGCTGGTGAATTCTCCGAACCCTGACAGGATTCCTTTGGAGCACAACTGCTTTCATGTTGCCGTCCGTGTGTAACACTAGAACAAACAACAAAGCGTTCTTTGATGTGCAGCGAAACAACGCTCAATGTCCACTGGACCCCAACGTTCTGCTTAGAACTGCGATGGAATGCTTCAACATCTGTTTGAAGCAGAGCCAGATGTGCCTCCAGATAAACGACCAGGGCTGAACTCCCAGCATCATTGGTGGTTTAGCTCTTTATTTCTTCAACATTTGAATCTTTTCATGACCTGGCAGCGCCCTGGATGGCTCAGATGTCCTGTAGGGGGCGCTAACGGACCTCGTTGGT
>NW_026621877.1:92500-95000 GCF_003711565.1 Takifugu flavidus | reverse complement strand
GGGAAATGTGTCAGGAACACGTGGTCCACGCCAGGTGAGCTCTTCACCTGTAGCCCGGTCACCTGACCCACAGGGGGGTCGCTGGGCCTGTTCGCTGGGGAAATATGAGGACAGAATTTATCAGCGTGTAACTTGAGAGGCAAAAGTCAGTAAAAAAGGGCAAATTTTGCTAAAATCGAAATATTCAAGAGTTCGATGATCAAAGTGGTGAAAAAGGTTTGAGCGAAGTTGTTGGGAAGCAAAGTGGCCACAGAGGCTACTGTCACCTTCACTCCCACACTCATTTCCTCACTTTTAATTTCTGCCCCCCCCCAACCAGAGTGCCACCAGAAATACCCCCCCCCCCCGAAGCCGTGAGTAATTATTGTGGAATTAGGCCTGAAAAGACCACTTTTGCTTTTAGCCAAAAGGAGATAAAAGCCACGGGAGCTCCTCCAGCCCTGTCCTGGGGCTGGTGGGGTTGGTATTCTGCACACACACACACACACACACACACACCACCACACACACAACACACACACACACACACACAGGTATTAGCAGCTATGTGGTGGGATGTATAATGACTGCTTTGGCCAGCAGGTCCATATTTGCCCCGGTGTCGTTCAGGCCTGTGGTAGTAGTGGGGCAGGAATGCAGGATATACATTTAGAGGTAATTCTTTCCCTTTGGTGTGTGGCTGAGTGAGCAGGAGAGAAAGAGTGTAAGTTCTCTCTCAAATGATGGCGTTTCACCGGACACGTTGGAACTCGCACAGTAATGTGCACATTTATGCTTCTCACCACCTGAAGTTCTAAGGAGACCTGTCATTGTTGCCCTAAAGCCCCCTTAACCACAAGGCACGAGCAGTCATCTGTGCGTAAACATGCTAGCACAATGCGGCTGGCTTGTCCCTGAGAGGCACACGATAGATTTACTCCCAGTCTGGCAGCATTCCGGTGGGATTCTGTGACCCACCAGGAGTCGCCATCATCGATGAACCTCGGGGTCGATATGTGAACGTTGGTTCTCTTTGTTAGCACATCTGCTGCTAAGGAGCTGCAGAATCCAGGTTGCTTGTTCGGAGGTGATCTTGGGTTGAAGTCAAGTAGCTGGTTCAAAGCAGAGCTTCTAAAAGAACAAGGGACTTCAGATGTTCTGCCAGCAGAGCTATGGCTACAGAACCTCCACAAAAATCATAAATTACTGGCCCTTTTCTTCAGGTTGTCTTGTTCCCAAGTCTTCCCATGTCCCCTACTGATGTGCCAATGCTGTGGTCAGGTGTGACGCTGCTCATGGTGAGGGCCCTGGGTTTGCCCCTCATGCTCCTTCCCCCCCAGATTAAGGCTGAAGGTGCAACAGTGGCCTATCTAGAAGGTGCATCTGTGCCTCTTTGCTGTCTTGTCATTAGTGGGAGTTGAGGGAGGGAAGGAAGGAAGCAGAGAGGAAGGGATCCACATAAAAGCAGATCAAGGGGTGGAGAGACGATTACAGCCGACTATTGTGTGAGTGCTGTGTGGATCTCAGGGGAGGAAGATGATGGTGAGGGGTAATTTCAAATGTAGCCTTGAAAAGAGCCCCCCCCCCCCCCCCCCCGTTTCTTCTGTTCCGTCTCTTTATTCTGTGGATACAGAGAGAACGGCGGGGAAGAGATGGGCCATTTAGGAACAAACATGGACAGAACCTTTCCTAGAGGTGACGTGTGCTGCCAGACAGACGTATGTAGAAGAAGCTTCCTGGATCAGACGTGAGGGCCGACGTGTGTGTTCCTGCTACAGAACCTGCCGTTAGAACATGTAAAGTGAGTTCCACTGTACAGAAGAGATCAAAGCAGATATAGGAGGCATGGAGAGAACACTAAGATTCAGAGCTAGCAGGGACTGGAGGTGAGCACCAGAGAAAATCCTGGATCTGTGGCCAACAGGATCATTTCCTTGGCACTAGAGATGAAACCTAACCTCTGTGCCCCCCCAACCCTAATCCCTCCATCTGACTGCTGGCTGGCATGGTGTCCTCTGGGATCTCTGCAAGCTGTTGCTGCGTGGACATCAACAGTTGCCTCAGCAGCAGTTGTCGAGCACAGCCCCAAAGAACCCCCCCCCCCCAACTACTACTGCCTCGTGGTCCTCCATATGGCTGAGGCGAACCTGTGTAATAGTTTCTGGCCATTTCTCAGGAAATACCTTTGCACAATTCTGCCACATACCTGTGGCCCCCTCAGGTGAGACCCCTGGGGGGAGAGGCCTGGGGGGAGAGGCCTGGGGGGAGACGCTCCTCCAAAGGAGCGGCTTTGGAGACATTGCAGCAAGCTGAGGGGACGCTTTTGGTTCCTTATCTGTGTGGCATATTGATAACAAATTGTTCACCGTGTGTGTGCCCGTGTGTGTGTGTGTGTGTGTGTGTGTGTGTGTGTGTGTGTGTGTGTGTGTGTGTGTGTGTGTCTGGATCTGTATTTACTCAAGCCAAAGCAACAAAAGGCAGCTAAAACCTCAATGATTACTTTTGGGTCCTTTAAACTTCT